>NC_134489.1:49706564-50006564 GCF_040206685.1 Ascaphus truei | reverse complement strand
GGGAACCAGGTTAGTTGGCCAGCAGCTGTTAGAGAGACTGATTCTGATGTGTAGTTAGATCCCTGAAAGGGATAGGATTTTGTTTATATCATTTTGGTTTTATTTCTTAAAAATAACAGTGTGGGAAATACTGTAACACTGAAATGAGTGAACTGCTGAATGAAAGTATCTGAGTACCTCTAATCTACACTTGTTAAAGCTGCAGTACCTTACTTGGATGAAAATAAAGCAGGCAGAAGCCTAAGTTAAGCAGCATAATACTTTGCATGATCCTGTTATTTATATAAATAATCCTAGAAGACTGTGTCGGGAAGAACCCAGACAGACGTCAGCGCTACAAAAGAGGGGCGTTTGTCACATATGGTGGAGAATGCGGGTCGACACTAAAAGTCTGTGGGTTTGCAAATAAATGCGGGGGTTTAAAATGGCCGCCCAGCTGAACTAAAGTACAGATGCTATGAGTGAAGTCTGTCCCACTGTGTATATCAGTTGTGCTTCTAGCATACACAGAGAATGTGCGAGGTGTGGATGCAATAGCACCCTGAACCCAAACAGAAAACCAAAATGTTTTGCTGAAGAAAAAAAAAATTTGCATCTAACAAGTGCTGTTTGTAAAGCTAATTCCTTTTGCTGAAGTGAATAAATTTGCAGCTAGCAAGTGCTGTATGTCAGTTGCTAAAGTGAGTGAAATTGCAGCTAGCAAATTGTCCCTGCCGGGTTTCTAAAATGGCCGACGTGAAATGTTTGTTTTGCAATGCACGTAATCTTGAAAAACAGTGTCCCTTCAGGCTATACGATGATGATGACGACTCGTATGTGGCCCCAGGAGGAGAGCCGTACCCACAGATGAATTTAGTATGCTGGGCCTGTCGTGAAGTAGGTCACATGGAAGATGTGTGTCCCAAAATTTTCAAAGACAAACAGCTGCAAAAGCAAGCAACGCCCTGTGAGTGCAAGCAAGATGTGGAAGCTACCAGTGAGTGTGTGCCCAGTACCACTGATATCTCTGGAGCTAATAAAGCAAAAAGAAAGAAGAAGAAAAAGAAAACTGTTCCTCAAGTCACAGGGGAAGTGACCGAGCCACTTGAACCTGCGCTGTCAGGACATGCGTCAGAAAGGCGCCGAGATGTGCTGCAGACCGGAGTGACCGGCAGAATTGTCACGGGAACAGTGGCAAAGGAAAAGGAGGAGCAAAGGGAAGCTGAATCCTTGAACCAGGATAAAGAGGCTTTGGTTTCTGCACTCCAAGCTGCCCACCATGATTATGAAGTCCGGTGGCAGGATTTGGTGAAGGAGCGAGAATGTTGGAAGAAGGTGCAAGAAGCGAACGCCGAGTTACAGAGGTGTATACTCCCAGCTTTACAAGAGTATGAGGCTTTGAAGAAAACAGAGTCTCTCTTACGGAGTGAGCTGGAAGAGGTGACGACTAGTCTGGAAAAGGCCAACACCGTAATTGCCAGCATGGATGAAAAACAGATTAAGTCTGACAAATTGATTGCTATCCTAAAACAGAAATACGGGAAGGCTCTACAAGAGGTTCATGCGCTCAGCACAGAGGTGCAAAACTCACGCCTGGAGGGCCACGGTCTGAACACAGAGCTGGGAATGTTGAAGCAAACCCATGAGATTGCCCTAAGTGAGTTAGAGACTGTAAAGCAAGAAAATGAGAGTCTGAAATTGGAAAATTCAGATTTGACTGACCAAGCAGAAAAAGTAAAGAAACAGTTGACTCAGGAAAAATTAGAAGTGCAGGAAGCACTACAGAATGCATTGATGCACACTCAGAGCCAGCACCAGGAAGAAATGGACGCTCTGAGAACAGAATTGCGACATGTATGTACAAAACAGAATTCTCTCGTGGAGGAACTTAACGTTTTGAAAAAGGAGAAAAGCATTAGAATAATTCAGAAGCACTGCAAAGCTCTTATCCAAGGAAGAAGGGAAAGAGAAAATTATCGGCGTAAACGCGCCGCAACTATCATCCTACAGGCTGCCTACAGAGGGATGAAAATTCGTCAGTTCAATCGCCGGAATAAAGCAGCCTGTGTTCTTCAATCATTCTACTGTGCCCGCATGGTACGAAACAGGTTCCTCATTATGAAAGGAGCAACTATAAAAATCCAGTCTCTGACTAGGATGACACAGAACAGGATTCGCTATCAAACCCTGAGAAATGCGTCACTGGTTATCCAGCGGTACTTCCGCCTGAATAAATGTAGGCCTCAGGAAAGAGAGGTCCAAGACTACATGCCTGCCAGCTGCAAAGGTAAAATGCCACAGGGTACAGCCGGAGTTAGTGAGAACCCCATCAAGGTAATCAGTGCTTCATCTTCTAAATACCATATAATTGCCCCAGAGGGGAAATCCCAAATCTCTGAGAGTGATGGTCGTGAGAAAATACATGGCAGTAAGAAGTACCATAAAGGTTCCAAGGTTGCAAAGCAAAAGCGACGAAGGTCAACGCTGGCCTTGAATTTTTCCGGATCTCGCCACTCTGGGCCACAATATAAAGACAAAAACTATCCGGCCCCAGAGTTCCGTCAGAAGCTAAAGAAACAGTCCAGTCATTTGCAGGTTGCTGCGGGTGTTGAAATGAAGTCAGAAAATGTAATGGAAGTCAAAAAAAAAAAAGTGGACTATGTCACTTAACTTTGCAAATAAGCTGGTGTAGTTATGCTATATTAGGCCTCTAGAATAAGCATTTTGAAATATTGCAATGTTATATTGGTTCTCTGTGTTGAAAATGTAGCTAAACTACAAATTAATATACAGGGTTGATGGCCCTTAAGATTACAAGGCTGTAGTATAAGGAAAAAAAAAATAGTGGTAGCTTACAATATAGAAAAAAAATGCCCTTTTCGGTTGGTAAATATATAATGAGGTTCATATTCTAGAGTAGAAAAACCCAGGGAGGTAATAGAAATTGTCTGGTTTTGTGAATATATTTAGCATATCCTGGGTTGTAAGAATGTGTGCTAGACACTTATTTTTCAAAATAGTTCCCTAATAGAGAGCAACAAAATATGTTTGCCAAGTATAGTCTCTTATGACGAAACCTATTGTCCATAATTGCCGTGGAAAAAGTTCATATTCGTGTCGTGTGAATACTTAATATTGTACTGAGGAGTTGGCTCAAGTATTTCAGGTAGGACGCACACCCCAGTGAGGTCCATGGCCACTCACCCCAGTAGGTGTGAGCTGGGGAGGGGGATATGTGACATAGTCCAAAGATGTTAGGCAGCTTTCTGCCCCATTTTAGGTCAGAAAGTGCAGGAATAGTTAAAAATGATCCGTTCCACAGCTTCCCATTAACTCAGGCAGCTGGATGGAAAATCCAGACCACAGATTACAATGGCTCTAGTTCTCCCTCACCTGCTCTTCTAATCACATGCACAGGTATTTAGAGCAGAGAGGTTTTGCATTTCACTCTCTCTCCTTAGAGCCTGGAGGCTGGGGGTATCGCTGCTCCCTGGAATCCAGTTTGGGGTGGACGGCCCCTCCAAGTATCACAGTACCAGAGGATTTGCTTGGACACTTGGGACTTGTATGATACACTCCTGACGAAGCCATACACAGCTTCCAAGAGCTGGGCGAAACGCGTAGAGTGGATTCTTGGATCAGTGAGGGACCCGTAGCTTCACCACCCACAGAGCCGTGACGTCACACGCACCGGAGGAAACACTGAGAGAAGCTGGACTCTTGAGGTGCAGGCGAAGGAGCTCTGGAACGGCGAGGGGAGGCGGTGAGAGCTGCACAGTACCCACATATTTCACATTGATTGTGATAAATTCTTACTTTTAACTAGCACATTGTAAGTGCACATTTTATATGTTTATCAATTTTTACATAAAGTTTATATCAGATTGCGCTATGTAGTGCTGTTTTTCTCCTCTACATATACCATCCCCCAACTGACGAGACGTGCCTGGAGGGCATCCCACACACCAGTATATCCTTATGGGTAGCAGCCCTATCTGCTAACTGCATTTATAACCACAACCATCTTGTGAGTAGATTCACCTTTAGAGCCAAGGTTTTCAACACATCTTTGATCACTTCATCCAAAACGTCTGCACTTAAATTGTTTTTTATTTGTCTTTTGTTTCCCATATGTGCTCCCCCTGGACTGTCTGAAACATATCTTTCTCCCTGGAACCCGTGAAACAGGTTCCACCAGAGGGTCTGAGCAGGGTTTTATCATATCTGTTTACCATTTTGGGTTTTATTTTATTTTATTTAGCTCACCACTTTATTGCACTGAATTTTGCTTTTATTGTCACTTATTGTTAAGTAGCTAGTGCCTTTATTCACTTTAATTCACAGAAGCCTGAGTTAAGCAGCATAATACTTTGCATGATCCTGTTTTTTGTAAAAAATAACCCCAGAAGACTGTGTCGGGAAGAACCCAGACAGACGTCAGCGCTACAAAAGAGGGGCGTTTGTCACAATATATATATGTATGTGTGTGTGTCTGTGTATATGTGTATTTGTGTGTGTGAGAGCATGTGTGTGTGCATGTGTGTGTGCATGTGTGCATGTGTGTGTGCATGTATGTGTGTTTGTGTGCATGTATGTGTGTATGTGTGTATGTGTGCATGTGTGTGTGCATGTGTGTGTGTGTGTGCGTGAATATATTTATCAAAGTTGCACACTGTTAATAAATAATTTATTCTCACAACATGTCTTTTTTTTTAATTTTTTAAATATTATTTAATATACACACACACACACACACACACAGGTTCCCCAGTGACACACAAACACACAGACCACTTCAAAGTGACACACACACACACACACACACTGACAGCAACCAAGTGACACACACAGTGATACCCGCCTCCCAAGCGCGCTTGCTGTCTCCTCTGCCAGGACAGCAAAAAGCTCCTGGCAGAGCGAGCGGCAGCAAGCAAGAGCGAGCAGCAGCACCTAAGCGCTTACTATGTCCGAGGCCTAAGGCAGATGGTCTTGTGCCAGTAACAGCGTCCTTGAGTTCTGTGCTGTAATTTTCTATTTACAGTACTACAGTAACTTCTATCTCAGGTTTGGTGGTTGCCGGAATATACAGTAAGGATGGGAGCTTTGGGGAAGATGTTTTTTAATGTTTCATCCTCTGTCAGCATAGGTTGCAGATCTTTGGTTATTTTTTTGTATTCCCTCAAGGGCCTTGCTATATGTAGTCACTAGTGCTATGCATGTGGTTGTTTTCTTCTTCTTGTATTGGAGCAGGTTGTTCTCGTGGAGCTTTAAGTGAAGTTGTGATTGTTGTGGCAATAGTCTTTGGCTTGTACCCCTTCTGTCTGAATGATTCAGTCAGGGTTGTGAAGTGTCTGTTTCTGGCTTAGTATGAGATCATATGCAGTGATATTTTAGTCTGGCTGTGTATGATGGCTCATTTTGTTTGAGTGGGATAGAAATTGGGGTTATGGGGGTAACTACACGGGTCTGTGGGTTTCTTGTATATAGATGTGTGTAGTTTCCATGCTTCTGTGTTATTATGGTATCTAGAAAGTTCACTAGGTTTGCCGAATAATCTATTTTGATCTTAATTGATGAGTGGAATGAATTCAAGGACTCAAAAAATCTGTCCATATTATAAACAGAGTGGTTAACAGTACTGCAAACATACACAGCAAAAAAAGCACAATACGTGCGATTGATCACCGGTGCTCCTGGGTCAGGGAACTTCTGTCAAAGTATCCTAGACTAAGGCATGAAAGGATCCAATGCATATTATAAACAGATCATCATTGTATTTCTGACAGAATGCACATCCAACCTTAGGTAGCCTTTTGTACTTTGAGATCGTGTATCGAAATCCTGAAATTTGCATCAGTCAATATTTAATAATATGTTCTGTGCCATTTCCAGGGCAGAGAACATTTTTACAAAACAAGAGATGTTGCCGCTCACCAATTGTAAAGACATATATAGGGTAGGGGTGCATACAGGAACTTAACATATAGATGAGAGAAGGGAAGGGTTAAAGAAAAAAAAAACAAAAGCGAACCTATTTGCACTCCCTGACACTAGTAAATGGTTAGGAATGATTCAATCCTTGGGAGGTGCCCATACACCATTCAGTGAATTATACTAAAAACATTTTATTTAACACTTATGCACAGACAAAAATAACAAAATGTTTAAAAGAAACGGGGTAGGAACAGGGATGCGAGTGAGTAGTTACCAAATGTATAACTGTATAATGAGATATATGCGGTCAGCCCATGTAGAAGCTTATGGTGTACACGCCGCTGTGGTATTGCAAATATGTATCTCACCAGCCACTATGTATCATGTGCTCAGTAAGTGTATATATATAGTGACACCCTCCTCGTGAGGATATCCCAACATGTAGATAGATACTAATAAAGTACAAGCCACAGTCTCTTGCTCCATACGGCCAAATGCTAACAAGACATATATATATACCAGGCAAATCCTCCCCTTGATAATGGGGAAGCACCGCAACCCTGTTAGGGAAGTATACAACCTGGCGTCTTGAGCATGCACGCTGTAGCTCACTCGCTACTCCATGTCCTGCACACCCTGATGACGTCACAGAAGGAGCGTCATAAAACCACCGACGATCATTTCATGCCCCCTGGTGCTTTCTCAAGGTGAGGGAATACGATAGAGATTCCACTACCCTGGTTATTTTTATACCGAGTGGCCGGGGGTATGTCTTGCAGATGGGCCAATCGAAACCAATGGGGGTGGATGACGGGAACAAGGTCTGGCTACAGTATTTACTGTGTTAACACTATGTGTGCCAGTTTCCTGTCCACTTTTAACTGAATAGTGTATCACTACTCCCTATTGCTGTAGCAATTAAAGGGATTTATATGAGAATCAGTATAGACTCATAGTAACGAAAGTAGTATGCTATAGTGTCTAAAAGAAACATAGTGGGGTGTGTGTTGAAGGGAAGCCCCCCCTGGTCAGAGATCAGGGGGTAGTGTGTTAGTCTGCCCTCTAGATAGGAAATGACTAAATGACGCATAGATATATGAAGAAATGGGTATATACATATATGTAGGAGTGTGTGAACCTTACACGGCCGCCTTTAGCAGTCAAAATGGTCATACGGGATTTTGTAACCCCGGCTGTATACCCGGTTCCCCTTAATAGAAAATAAATCCCAAATCATGGGGTGTAGAAATCTATCTAGATGGGCAGTGGGTATAGTGATGTTCAGACGGGGGTGTCACAGAAAGGGGAAATAAATGTATCCCTCATTAAGTCCGTTGGGATTAAGCGTCTGAAGCGTGAATATCCATTTGCATTCACACTGCATCAGACGCCTATCCCAATCTCCTTTGCGTGGACCCCAAGGTAAGTGTTCGATCCCACAAAATGTGAGATACTGTTGATCACCATTGTGTAGATCGCGGACGTGGCATGCGACTGGGGTATCCAAGTTGTTTCTTATGGATCCTAAGTGTTCAAGGACCCTCACCTTAAATGTTCGGTGTGTTTTGCCCACATATCGCACGCCACATCTGCAGATGAGAAGGTAAATTACCCCTACTGTGAGGCAGTTGATAAAACTCGTAATGTCATATTTGATAGTGTTTAGTCGGTCTGGTATGCTCTTAGTCACCTTCATAAAAGGGCACGCCCGACAACGGCCACACGGATATGACCCAATCGGTCTCTTGTCGCCTAACCATGTTCTAGGTGTTTGAACTGTAAAGTGGCTGTTGACTAATCTATCTTTCAGATTTTTTGCCCTCCTGCAGGTCATTGCTGGTCTTTCCTGTAACACTTTTCTCAGGTCGGGATCATTCATTAAAATGTGCCAGTGTCTATTGAAGATATCACGCAAACCACTCCACTGGTTATTAAAATTCCCAATGAATCTTATTGTTTTATTTTCTTGTGTCGTAAGTTGTTGTCTATCTCCCAAAAGCTGTGGACGTGATGTGTCTTTTGCCCTTGTATAGGCCCTGTGTATGGAAGTTTTGGAATAACCACGCTCAGCAAATCTCTGGTTCATATCCACCGCCTGTTGCTTAAACTCTTGGATAGTTGAGCAATTCCGGCGCAGCCGAAGATATTGGCCAGTGGGTATGTTCCTAATTATGTGCTGTGGATGGTGGCTGTCTGCACGTAGGAGACTGTTAGTTGCAGTTGTCTTCCTATATATTGTTGTGCTCAGCTTTCCGTCTGATTGTTTAGAAACGGTCAAGTCCGAAAAATTCAATGTTGTCTCATTAACTTCCATCGTGAGTTTCAAATTGTGATCATTGGTATTTAATACATTCACAAACTGGTTTAGAAGTTGTCTGGGACTGCTCCATAACATGATAATGTCATCGATGTAGCGGCCCCACCATTCAACATACACCGTGTATTCATCCATGGCATCACTGAAGACCACTGTTTCCTCCCACCAGCCTAGATATAAGTTGGCGTAGGTGGGAGCACAAGTGGTCCCCATAGCGGTGCCCTTGATCTGGTGATAGATATTTTGATCAAAGAGGAAATAGTTCCTTGTCAACACGAAATCTAACAGTTGAATGATAAAATCATTATGTGTGTAGCAACTGATATCACGCTGGATAAGAAAGTGTATCACAGCTTTGAGGCCGACTGGGTGGGGGATACTTGTATACAACCCTTCCACATCCAGTCCCACAAGAAGTGTACTGGGGCTCACAACTACATCCTCCAATCTCAACAGGACATCTTTCGTGTCCCTTAGAAAGGATGGCAGCGTGTTCACAAATGGACGGAGAACGGTATCAAGATATTAACTGGCATTTGCCGTTAAATTGCCAATTCCCGAGACAATTGGTCTCCCGGGAGGTGGCAATTTCTTCTTATGTATTTTCGGCAAATGGTAGAATGTGGCAATTTGAGGGCATAAGAATGTTTTTACCTGCATCAGTGCACCGCATCCTGGGCTAGTGACAAGTAGGTATTGTGAGCCCTGGCTATTCCATAAGACATCCCACCATAATATTTATTAATCTTTTTTCTTAGAACTCGCACAGTATATGGGACAATGTACATGCCGTATCATTTTGACCACTTAGGGGCCTATTATATGGTAGCCATCAAAGTTTGGGCTATTTTTTACACAAAATCCCCATTGACTTCAATGGGGATTTTTGGGCAAAAATGGCCCAAACAGCCACTTCAGTGGAAATATTTCATAATGTGCTGTAAGGAGTTTTCCATGCTGGAAGTTGTCTTATGGAATAGCCAGAGCTCACAAAACCTACTTGTCCACTAGCCCAGGACACGGTGCACTGATGTACGTAATAATGTTGCATGCCCTGGAAATAGCACTCTTTATTAAATATGGACCATATTGAACTGAGAGGTGCAAATTTCAGGATTTTGATACAAAGCCTTAAAGTACAAAAGGCTACCTAAGGTTGGATATGTATAGTGTCAGAAATCACATAATCTATTTACTAATAACCAAAATAATCAACATAACCACATCCCTTACATCACCCTCAATGTATTTATATCTTTATTTGTATAGCCCCATCCCTGTACATAGTGTTTTACAGCAGTACTACATGTGACATAGTAATAGGAGACTTAATGAGAGAGAGAGAGAGAGAGAGAGAGAGAGAGAGAGAGAGAGAGAGAGAGAGAGAGAGAGACTAGGAAAAGGAGTCCCTGCCCCAAAGAGCTTACAATCTAGTGGTAAGTAAGGAGAACTGTCAGATTGTCAGAGACAGTAGGAGGGTGTTATGATGTGCATATGCAAGTGAAATGTATAGCATGAGCCAAGAAAGCTAACCAAATGCTTCAGTAAAGAGGTACCGTATGTTTTAAGATAGGCCTTAAAGGTGGAGAGAAAGGGTACTTCTCAGATATTGAGTGGAAGGGCATTCCAGAGGTGTGGGGGAATAAGTGAGAAAGATTTTATGCGGGACAGGGATTTAGATACAAAACCAGTAGACAGAAGATATCTGTGAGCAGAATGCAAGAGGTGGACACATGTATAGAGCGAAATCAAGGCTGAGATTGAAGGAGGAGACGAGGAGTGTATAGCCTTAAAAGAGAGAAGGGAAATTTTGTAAGTAATATGGGATTTAATAAGAAACTATGAGAGGGAATTCAGCAGGAGAGAAGCTGTGACAGATTTAGGAGAGAATAAAGTGATTCTAGCAGCATCATTTAGTATAGATTGTAAGGGAGACAGGTAAGATGTTGCCATTGTAAACTGAATTGGGATCACAGTCTTGGGAATCCAGATCACCCTGTTACACATGACAGTAATTTATCTATAGACATCAATCGCATTAACCTCTTATATACAGCAGTTGCCCTCATAAACCCGAATGGGACCAGCCTCTTTGAAATAAGAATGACACTGGTACAGTTGAATTTCAGTATAGACAATAGTAGTGATTAACCATTACACATACAGGTCGCAATTACTCACATAAACATTGAGACCACCCTCATTGAAATCAAGAGCACTCTGTTACACACAAATTCCTTAAAATACATCTATAGAACTAACTCTTTGAACACATAAGTGGTCCTTGTATAATTCATTGGGTTTACACTCTCACTGTAGACACATTAATCTCTGCATCAACGTCTTACATAAAGTGCATCAGTTGCTATCATAATAACTTAACTGGGATCACAATCTTAGAAATGAGGATTACCATTTTATTTGATTATGGGCCATATTTATTTGAATGGGCCATATATGACCTTACAGTTTAGCTCTGCTCAGTAAATATGGCCCCAAATCCCTTACTGTATGTCAGCTGCCCTTACAGACCTCAATAGGGTCACCTACCAATCTCACTCATACTGTAAGTAAATGAATGTTTAAAGATGCATATGCATTAGTAACATTTCCATAATACTACTATTTTAGCCAAATTCACATATTTTTTTTAGATTAGATTACATTCGCTAATACATCCTAAAATTATATACTGTAGCTATAATATAAAAATAGTAATTGCTAACTCATTGTTGAAAATATACATTTTCACAAGTCATGCATAGTCCTCAAGTGTACTGTAAAACATTTTTATAAAAACTTCAATTGTTTTATTATTTTCCCTATAAAAAGTATTTGGTACTTATTAAACAGGAATTCACTGTTTTTCACAGCTAAACAAATTAATTAGTTTTGAGTGAGCATCAGCAATAAACGTAAAGTATTTTAGGATATATCACTTGTGTCTAATTTTAAGCTTTGTAGCACTGGATTTAGTCAGCAATCTTATTTTTGATTGCCAATAAATGTACAGTAGCATGCACAGCATAAGAGTGTACTGTATTTTCTAAAAGGTGCAGTTGTACTTAAGCTCCTGTTCAATATGCTGTGAAGCCATTTCCCTGTACTAGAGAAGATTTTAGTCTGGTATGCAGCTTACAGCATTTATAAAAGGGGCCACGGGCACAGAGTAGGGGAGATGTGTAAGTCACCTGTTTATTCTTGTTTCCCAAATGCATAACCTTACATTTATCTGTATTAAACCTAATCTGCCATTTACCTGCCCAAGTTACCAGTCTATCCAAGTCCTCCTGGTGGGAACTCTGATTCTACTAACTTACACAATTTAGTGTCATCAGCAAAGATGGAGACTTTGCTCTCTATGCCAACCTCAAGGTCATTAATAAACAAGTTAAAAGGCAGGGGTCCCAGTACCGATCCCTGAGATACTCCACTCACAACTTTAGCCCTAACTGAAAAAGTTCAATTTATGACAACTCTCTGTTGTCTATCCTTTAACCAGTTTTCAATCCAGGTGCAAATATGTTTTACTGAGTCCACTTTGCTTTATTTTGAACACTAACCTCTTGTGTGGAACAGTATCCAAAGCCTTTGCAAAATCTAAGTAGACCACATCAACTGCATTACCCTGGTCTAAATTCCTACTTATCTCCTCAAAGAAACTAATAAGGTTAGTTTGGCATGATCTATCCTTTATAAATCCATGTGGACTATTACTAATACTTTTGTTTTCTATTGGGTATTCCTGAATATTTTCCCATATTAAACCTTGAAGTAGCTTCCCCAATATTGATGTCAGGCTTACAGGTCTGTAATTCCCCAGTTGTGATCTAGCTCCTTTTTAAATATAGACACCACATCTGCTTTACGCCAATCTTGTGGTACTCAGCCTGTGGAAATGGAGACCTTGAATATTAAATGTAATGGTTTGGCTATCACTGAACTTAACTCCTTGAGAACTCTTGGATGTATGCCATCAGGCCAGGTGCTTTATTTACTTTAAATTTATCAAGCTGCCTATGAACTTCTTCCTCAGTTAACCAATTGTTCATTAATACAGAGGATGTGGCTACCTCCTGCGTCACTACTATTAAACGTGATTCTTCCCTATTAAACACAGATGCAAAGAATTTGTTTAATACCTTTGCTTTTTCCTTATCTCCAATAATCTGCCTGCCCATCTCACACTAAAAGGCTTCTATATTTTCGTTGCTATTTTTTTTTTTAAAGAACTTTTTAGGGTTGATCTTACTTTCTATTGCAATCCTTTTTTCATAATCCATTTTTGCTAATTTGATTTCTATTTTACAAAAGCGTAACAGTGATCATAACATGGTCTCATTTGAAATAATTTATAAAAAAAAAACGATTACTTGGGTTCAACAAAGACCTTAAACTTTAAAAAGGCAGATTTTAATTAAACTGAGGACTAATCTACAGTACAAAGAATACAGTGGGATCATGTTTTTGCAGGGAAAAAGTAGAAGACAAATGGGCAGTCGTTAAAACATTATTAGAAAAGCTCACCCTTGGGTAAAGTGGGAGGACCTCCAGATGAAGGAAAAAATGCCAGTGCACTGCTCATTCAGAATAAGAGGTAATGGGACATAATGACCAAAAGATTTATTTAATGTTAAAAAACATGCAAGAAAGTACTGGCACAAACACTTTTATGCGTTTCACACGCAGGGTGCTTTATCAAAGAGTAACAAGTGATTACAGTGTGTTCCTTGATATAGCACCACCCTTGAAATCAATCCCGATCGGACCAATCCGGTGAGTAACTAAAACACCAGCCAGGTGATGATATGTACATAGAAGAGAATGCAGCGCACCACGATCCAAAGAGAAGAACAGGTCTGGCCAAAAAATATTCTTTATTGAAGAGTCATAAAAACAAGGGATGCAGCCCTTCTACGCGTTTTGTGTCTAGCACTTTATCTTGATCAAGATAAAGTGCTAGACACGAAACGCGTAGAAGGGCTGCATCCCTTGTTTTTATGACTCTTCAATAAAGAATATTTTTTGGCCAGACCTGTTCTTCTCTTTGGATCGTGGTGCGCTGCATTCTCTTCTATTTGCTGGACTTCATCTCTCTTCAGCAGCACGCGGTGGAGGGGAGACTCTGGTTGCTGAGTGAATACTGTGAGTACTCAGGGCCAACCCAATGAGGTAGGGGAGGCTGTTTCTGGACAACCTACCCCAACCTTCAGGGTATCTAGTGCCCCATTGCTTTATGCCCAGTATATACACTAATCAATGCATTGATATCCAGAGTGTGCTCCCCTCCTTCCTATATATAGTACACTTTGAGCACCTTACTCCACCAAAAACGATGATATGTAAATACCAGGGAGTATACTTCAAGACACACACGTGCCGGAAAACGTTGCATAATCAGGAACAAAACATTTGTATATGTAAACTTGATGCGTCATGACGAATACCACTAATATGAAATAGCAGTGAAAAATAAAAAAAAGAAAGTATAAACCAACAATTACTGTAGACAAAAAACCTTTACACATACAAATTGCTAAAACCAATTCTCTAAAAAATTCAAAAAGAAATCAATCATTTAAACAAAGTTTAAACCTAGCAGTACTATATTGCGATAAATTCATATATAATTAAATATATTGAGAAATATATTGAAAAGTTTAGTGAAATGCTTATAAGTCAATATTAAGGAGATCAGATTGATATAATGTTATAATAATAAACCTAAATCTATGTTAATCATAAACATCAAAAGAATATATCAAATAAAGACATATTATAACAAAAAATTAAAATAAATAAATTGGACAAATGCATCAATGCATACCAGGGGAGTCCGTGCTAAAGTCTTTCCACTTTACCTTATCTTCGCCTGGGAGCACGCACAGCAGGAGATGGTTCAGCGTTACCGTGAGTTTCTTTCAGCTATCAACATTATTATGCTTAATTCTTAGCCAGTTGTTGCTGTTATTCTGATCATCAGAAACTCTAGCTGCAGGGTGACGGGGACGCACCCCTTTCTCACCCAGGCTTATGGGACTCAGGCATTGTCAGTTATTGTATATATAGACGGAGACCGCATTCATATGAACTGTGCTATGTTTGTACATTACTCCTACTGTTGTCACTAGGGGAACTTGATTGTCATTGTTGTGATATATATACAAATTATACATATGAGGAGTTCTCTTGAGCACCGGATTGGGAGCTGGTTATTGCTCTATTTGTTCAATATACCCTTGGGTAATAAATATAAAAGAAATAAGTCAGAACGAATGTGGCTAAATAAACAGGTAGGGGAGGAAATGGAAAAGAAGAGGCAGCTGTTTAGATTTCAGAAGAAATGGAGGCATCATATCAGAATTATAAGGAATGTAACAAAAATTTGTTCTGGCCTAGGCTCACGGTAGCTAATGAGTAGAACCAGACAGTTTAACTCATCCCTTTTAAATGCACACAGAGTCCTTCTATTTTCTGTTACTTTATTGGAGGGGGTTTACAAGAAACATAGACTAACTTGAGGGTAGCATCTGTTAGAGCAAGGTAGAAAATGAATGCCTTGTTCTGTGATAACTGTTAAAGGTGTAGTTACTCACAAGGCTGCTGATTCCAAAAGGAAGCATGCATGCATGGACAAGCAGGAAATAAGTCAGAGCTGTGCCAACTAGCAGGGGGAGGCGGGGGTGAGGGACAGCCCAACTTACAAAGAGCAGAGGGGAGTTGCTAAGGCAACTGACTCAGAAGCCAAGGGAAATGGTTACATAGTGACAACATTACAATGAGTGATGGCTGCCTCAGAACTGAGAAAATATACAGAGAGGTTCCAGGACAATATTTATCTCTGTCAACCCCCCCGCCCCCTTTTACCAGCCAGAGGCTAGTTCTGTCTGGACAAAATTATGTCTTTTTTACATTCCTCTGGGGATTGTTTTCTTTTTGCAATAATTACAGTACGTCCAAATACAGCTCAACCCCCTTATAACGCTGTGCTTGGGGTCTAAAGAATCACATTGCGTTATAAGTGGATCGCGTTAGAAATAATGAACAATTGTATGCATTGTACAATAATGTATTTAAGACACCTATAATCGTGTTGTAAAGTATTCATAAACACGACAATTGGGAGCCACGCTTGCATCGCGCTATAAGCGGATTCGCGTTGTAACGGATCTCGTTATAACGGGGTTGAGCTGTGCTCAATTGGCAACATTTTGATAAAACATATAATACTGATATGGATAAAATAATTTGTGCTGGATAGGAAATGGTTTATCCTGGGCCTGTTCAGCTTGCTAGACTTAAGCAACCTAATTTTACTTTTTTGGCAGCACAATGTCTTGCTTCCTGGGATATTAGAAATCTTCTTATTTATATGGAGATGCAGCAATATGACATTTACAAATGCCATACATTTGCATATAAAGGTCTTTTATTTTTTTTTTCCCATAAATGCAACTATTCAAATTTAAAAATGAAGAATCCCTATCTTGGCAGAGTGCCTTAAATTAATTACAGTTAAACAATCAGGCGCTATGGGAAAAATACACTGATGCAGAATATTTTCTATATACTCTATTTTCCTATGCAGAGTTGTTTAGGGCAAAATGAAAAATATTCACAACAAAATGATTACAGAAAAATTCTAAATAAATCACAAGTGAACTTATAGTATACCAAACAAACAAGTAATTAACAAAAGTAAATATGCTCTGTAAATATTCAAGTATTAGGCATTTTCATTATTCTTTATTCTATCCCTAAAGATATTTACATACAGAAAAATATCATCTACTTGGCAATCTAATTACAGATGGGAATCATTTAGGAGTAGCTTTGTTTATAATGAAGTCAAGTTCTGCATTTTGAAGCAACATGCTAAATTTGAATGGCAAAAAGCACATGGGGAATTTAGGGGCATTTAGTTACTGTACAATTATTTGGAGAAAACTGCTACAAAATGTACAGTATACACCATATCTAATTTTAACAGTGTTTGAAGTGTGAAGTTACAAAGGTTTATTATTACCACTGCTTTTTATTTACAAACCAAGAGTACCACTACTTTCTACTTTTCATTACTTATCAGTATCTTTTGTCCCTAATCTCTTGGATACAGGTGTTAACACTACCAGATCTGGTTTAGTGGATTTAATTATACAGGGAGAAAGGAAAACTGTCAATTACAGATGAGAGAGAGTATATTGCACCATACAACTCTTACCCTAACTAATCCTTTAATCTGTCAGAGCAACGGTTGATCGAAACACCATTATACAGTGATACAAAGGCACACAACATAAAATTGATGCTTTCAGTGTCAAATTAACATAATAATCCTCATGTGTGACTCTAATAACCTGAACACCCTTGTGATGAAATAGGCAGCAGGGCTTCCAAAATAAAGGTGAAGCACTGTCCTGCTGCACATTCTCTTCAGGGTTACTGTGGGTAATCATAGGTCAATGTTGGGCACCAGGGATTTTGCCCATGGATTTTTCTATGTTTCTGTTTTATGTATTTGGGAGATTGTGGAAACTCAGAGGTTAACCTAGACTCTTTCTGTAAAGGGGTTTTAATCACGGTTTAACTGTGGGAATATCAGGCATTGTATGTCTGTGGGACATTATATAGCCATGTAGCCACGGGTTATGTATGTTTTTGGGTATGTTACCTATGTGCTTATGCTGTGCCCATTGTTGAGTAACCAGGTGGAGGTTGACCTTCTGCTGAGGGGACTTGCATTTCAAACGTGGACCATTGTTCTCCTCCTCCGAAGAAGAAGAATCAGGCACACGGTCTTAATCATCAAATGAAAAGGGGTTTAATGTGCCAAGGAATCCAACGTTTCGGCAGTAATACTGCCTTTCTCAAGGTGTAGGCTGAGAAAGCTTGGCGGAGCGGAATGCTCGGGAACTGCCGCAGAGTAGCGAGACCTAGAAGAGAGCTTTCAGAGAAAGATCCTCGCTCAGTAGAGCAATCCAGCATGGCTGTAGGGTATCAGTGACCCCTTTGGGAGGAGAGCTGCCTTGAGTCAAGCTTCGGCGGACTTAAGAGGTACTTTTGGGCCATCCAGCTACAGTGGATGGCTGTCCCCAACACACAGGACTAGGTAGCAAGGAGGCCACTAACCAATTCTTATGCTGTTTCCCTGGGAGGGATTCCGTTTGTTTGAGGCATCTACCTTCGACGAGTGTGGTCCCCAACACACAGAGCTATGTAGCTAGGAAGCTACTAGCCACTTCTCTTGTTTCCCTGGAAGGGATCTTCAATACTTGGGGCATCCCACTTGGGAAGATGATGGACCCCACAACACAAGCAAAGAAGCCAGAAGGCTATCAACCGCACAGGGCTACATAGCCAGAAGACTACTAGTCACAATTGTTCTCTTTTTTCCTAGAGAACTGTTTATGTGCTGGACTTTAATTGGGGTCAACTTGAGCCAATCACAGGGACTAAAAGAGCTCAGGATCGATTAGTCTCAGTGGCATCCTGGAGGAGAGTGGTTGTAACTACTGTAGGTCTTAGGGAATCCCTTAGGGGTATTCCAGGATTGAGCCAACCCTACAGGCTCTAGTGGCAGTGGACAGTAAGGGGTCTGCACACAGATCAGGGACCTCTTGTCATGAGATACCCCACTGACATGAAAACCCTGTTATATCTCCCTATGTGAAATAATGTAAAGTTTATTTTCTGTGAAACCGGTCTATGATGTATAACAGGGCTTTAACCCCTGTCAAAAAGGGCTTTAATAGGAAACCTGTATTGGTCTGAGGAATCCAGCAGGGGAATGGTGTCCATCTGGCTCATCAGCCAGGTAGAAAAGCCTCCTGCTTGAATTGTAGGAGATCTCTTGAGCATAGATGGACTGTTTTCCAGCAAGAGACTAACAGAAACATTGTCTTGAGCACAGAAGGATGGTGCTGCCCGCAAGACCCCCTAAACCAAACCCTCTACATCCAGGGCATAGCAGATGCTGGAACCCACCAGAGGTTGGTCCCCCAACAGACACAACCCAGAGACTGACAAAAAGAGCCCCCTCCTTACAGATACCGCTTTGGACTTTGGGGTAATAGTTCGTAAGAGGCCTATCCTCCCAGCCCTGTAGAAAGGGACTGGAAATTTTTAGCCCTTACAAACGGATATGATGGGTTTTTTTTTTTGTGTGCTTTCTTAAACTGTATTTCTTAAAGCTACAGGCTGAATAAAAGCCATGGTTTATTTTCCCCAAATATGTCTCCCTGGTTGTATCTCTGCACATGTCTCTTACAGGTGGTAAGGGCTGAAGGAATTATGTAATCGTAAGAACACTGTAAACCTAGTTTGTATCTCTGTTAGCTCCTCTTGTTACCTTGGACCATGTCATCTTATTTGTGCCCCAGGCACTAAAATTAGATTGTAACATATTTGGACAGGAACTCCCTGTGCTCCCTGTGCTGTTTACACTGTCTGAGCTATATAAAAACAAAACTATTATAACTACAATCATACTGTTTTTGCTATTGCTACTACAGTGCCTTCAGAGTAACAAACCAGATGTTTGCTTTGCCAGCCAATCAGATTGACAGTCTGGAAAATAAGCTACTTACTCACTACAGCTGTGTCATACCTACAGTGCATGTATTATCTGTTCAACATTAATTATATGAGGAATGGAGAGAAACCACACCAAAATTATACATTTCAGTTTTAAGACGGGTGGATTTTTTTGAGAGAAGTGTCCATTACTTTTCTTCATAAGTGATATATTGTCTAATGATATGGTTCATTTATTGGAAATAGTTTTAGAAGAAAATAAAATGTCTTCATACTGTATTACTTAAACTAAAGTATTTTATTTGATTGGTTTAGAGAAATAGTAATAGGGTCCAAATCATAGGACAGACACAATGGTACCCTAAATTTGAAATGATTAATCTATATCGGGTTTAAAACTAGATACAGTAGCACATAGGAAACATGTGCAGACCAAATGATTTTTATCTGCCACCAATTTCTAGATTAAATATATGTTTCTAGATCTTATATTTGAAATATTTTTTTTAACATATTTGCTCAGTAATATTTTGTACGGTCCATTTATTACAAACCAGATAGATGTACTTTATGTATACTTTAATTTACAGCTCTGTGTAGCATTACACTGCAAGCTGGAAAACTGTATCTGTAGAAGTAGTATTCTCTACAGCATTGGTGGTCAAAAGGCAGGCTGTGCTTCATCTGCTGGCCCCATCCACTGCTCTTATCCCAAAGCCCCGCAGACCTGTTCATGGTTGGACTAGCTCACTGGTGGCACGTGGAAATTTGTGGTGGCTCTCCCTCTCTCACCAGCGCAATGGTAACAGGGATGTGCTGCGGCGGATTGGAGCTTCGACCTGCTCTTTTCATTCAGCCGTTTTATGACAGCAAGGTCATGAAGAGTGTCCCGCTCCTGTGCTCAACCCTATTTCTGTGGGTATGAAGAGGAGCATAACAATATTACTGATTGTACTGGCATTAAGCAGCTGGCTGCAGGGGCAGGGAGTCGCTCCTACATGAAGCTGCAATGTTCCAACTCCCTTTTCACCAGGAAAGGAGAGGTGCAGACCCTCCCCTGTAACCCTCTCTATTCCCTATGGTACCCACCACCCTCATGTTACTCTCTTTCTGCCCTGTGTTAGTATCTTCCCTCCATGCTACTCACTCCCCACCCACCATGTAACCCAATTTCCCCCATGTCACTCTTCCTCCTTCCCCCCCCTTGTGCATTCTCTTTACCCCCTCACCCCACCCCCTCTCCCCCATGTCTTCTATTGCCCAAAATAGTTTGATGGGTAATATGTGGTCCTTTTGAGATCTGAGTGGCAAATATGTCATGTTGCCAACCACTGCTCTAGAGCTATGTTTTGTCATGACACAGTGTACAGAAAAGCAGCTGTTCTCTGTGTGGATCTGAAAAAAATCTTTTTCCCATTATGTGAAATAGATTGCTTATAAAGATGTTTCAGAATTAACACAATTGCTAACTGTGGCATATTTTATAATAAAGAGAGAACAGCTTCAGAAAATCAATCCTGAACATCTGTACAATTCTTCAAATAAATTCTGAACAAGTGTAAAATGGGTGGAATGGAGCAAGGAAATGTCACATCAGCTTTTTTCTTGCAACCTTAAGATGAAAGCAGAAATTCACCTGCCTTTTTTCATTAATGAGGATATGACCTGGAGGAGTTAATCCCAAGATGGACATTCATAGCCACGATAAATCCTTATTCTTAAACAGAATTATCTGTATGCAGCCTGTTTTTTTTCCCCCAAACACCTTCCTACTGTGTCGCTGTTCTTCCTACTTACCACTTAGATTGTAAGCTTTCGGGGCAGGGACTCCTTTTCCTAATGTTACTTTTATGTCTGAAGTGCTTTTTCCAATTATGTGCTATATTATTATGACACAAATATTATTGCTGTGAAGTGCTATGTACTTAAATGGCGCTATATAAATAAAGATATACATACAGTACATACATTGTAGTCTAAATTCACTACCAATCAGACATTTTTTTTCTGAAAGTTCTTTTGCTGGTTCAATTCGTTTCGATTTTTAGTAATTGACAGCAATTGTACAAGCTACACAGCTCACTCACGAAGGGGACCACAGATTTAATAGTAGAACAAACTCATGAAAAAGGTGATTTGACACATGGTATTTCATTATCTGTTTTCTGCATCATGAATTTTATTTTTGAAGCAGATCTTTAACCTTGGAGAGGTATAATTTGATGCATCCATATGTCACTCCTACTGATGCACCCCAAATGCCAAGCTCACTTTCTTGGGACAAAGTACCTTGCAATTGCAAATTAACGCTTGCAAGAAAGTCATTTATATCCCTTAGGGCTAGCTCAGACTGCCTGCTTACGTGCGCGCGCACATGCAGCACTCTTTGAGGCAAGTGGATTAGAGTTGTCACACTAGAAACCGCTTGTGGCGGCAAAGTACAGCGTTGACGCTGCGACATTTTGCCGCCGCAACACAGATTGACATTTCGGGCTGCAGTCGCGTCACGTGAGCTGGTTCAGCCATTAAAGGCGAACCAGCTTCATGACGCATTCGTCACACACCCCACCACGCCCCCAATCGCCGCGACCCAAATCCTGCAGCTATCTCACAGATCACTGGGTTGCAGGAGCATGCGGTGGAGGCGCGCACAGAAGCGCGCGGTCGTAGCAGGCAGTGTGAGCTCGGCCTTATTGTGTACACGGTATCTGATAGGTGTGTTGAATTTATTATTAAAATCACACATTGGGAAAGAATGGTCAATGAAAGTATAGTGCAGGTTGCATTAATGCAGCAGACAACCAACTGAGTAGTAGGTTTGGCATGAGCCTAAAAATAGAATAAGATTCTTACAAGATGACACTTTTTTAATAGCAGATGGATATGTATGGACTGAGTTTTCAGACAGATGTCAAGAATATTGACATGCTGCGCAAGGAACATCATTTTGTTAGCTCAGCTGAAGGAGACTTGTATGATTAATGATGCCGTATTCCCGTGCTTTCTCTGCCATTCAGGAAAACGAAAGGACAAAAAATAAATAAATGATTCATGCCCCAGCAAACTGCCCCACTTCAAATAAATGTAAAGACTGGTTTCACTGCATAACAATTTCAGCAACAGGTTCTATAAAGTTTAAAAGTACCAATTGCATTTATAAAAATGGAGTTACTTGATCTTTTGCAGGAAAAGGACTGACGTGTCATTTGGTAAAACTGTTTAACCCTTTCATTACCAGACAGGGCTGCACAAATGTGTTTTTGAACCCTACAGCGAACAATTAAAACGTGTTGCTTTTCTTTAATTATCCTTATCACATTCTGTGCCAACCTTTTTAAACTAATTTATATTTGCATAGACTTTCAAATAACCCTTACCCCAGAGCTTTCTGATAAGATCTCACATGGAAAACTGTGTTCAGTTTTGTAGGCGATATTTTCAGGACATACATACAGTTGTGTGAAAAAGAAAGTACACCCTCTTTGAATTCTATGGTTTTACATATCAGGACATAATAACAATCATCTGTTCCTTAGCAGGTCTTAAAATTAGGTAAATACAACCTCAGATGAACAACAACACATGACATTACACCGTGTCATGATTTATTTAACAAAAATAAAGCCAAAATGAAGAAGCTGTGTGTGAAAAACTAAGTACACCCTTACTGCTTCCATAGGAATTAAGGTGCTGCTAATCAAATGCCCTTGATTAATTGATCATCAGCAAGTGTGACCACCTCTATAAAAGACGAAGTTTTAGCAGTTTGCTGGTCTGGAGCATTCAGGTGTGTGTTAACACAATGCCAAGGAGGAAAGACATCAGCAATGATCTTAGAGAAGCAATTGTTGCTGCCCATCAATCTGGGAAGGGTTATAAGGCCATTTCCAAACCTTTTTAAAGTCCATCATTCTACAGTGAGAAAGATTATTCAAAAGTGGAAAACATTCAAGACAGTTGTCAATCTTCCCAGGAGTGGACGTCCCAGCAAATTTACCCAAAGGTCAGACCGTGCAATGTTCAGAGAAATTGCAAAAAAAAAACACGAGTTACATCTCAGACTCTACAGGCCTCAGTTAGCATGTTAGATGTTAAAGTTCATGACAGTACAATTAGAAAATGACTGAACAAGTATGGTTTGTTTGGAAGGGTTGCCAGGAGAAAACCTTTTCTCTCTAAAAAGAACATGACAGCACGTCTTAGGTTTGCAAAGTTGCATCTGAACAAACCACAAGACTTCTGGAACAATGTCCTTTGGACAGAAGAGACCAAAGTGGAGATGTTTGACCATAATGCACAGTGCCACGTTTGGCGAAATCCAAACACATTTGCCAATAATTTGTTTTTAATTTCTTGCTTTGTATTGCGTGTGATTTTTTTCTATGTGTGTTTATTATGTGGATGTAATTGTTTGTCATTTTGCTGCTTTATTTAAAAAAATGTTGGTGATTGATTTTTGTTTTTAATTAATGATGTCTTGTGTTGTGTAATGCTTTTAATGTTTGTGTTGCCAATATTTTTTAATAATTAATGTCTTTGTTGGTTACTGTAACAATGAAATCCTTGTTGTTTAATTAATTGCTTTGATTGGTTAATGGTTTAATTAATTCCTTGTTTTATTAATTAATTGCTTTGATTGGTTACTTTCACAATTAATTCCTTGTGGTTTTATTAATTAATTGCTTTGATTGGTTACTGTTACAATTAATTCCTTGTTTCCTGAGTCTGCTCAGGACTTTGCTGACTATTTTAAGGAAAAGGTGGAATCCATATGGCAGAACATCCCCTCTGTTTCTTCCTCCCATCCTACACCTCTTCCTAACTCTCCTCCTGCCTTCCTTGACTCTTTTTCCACTGTCTCAGAGGAGGATGTGTCACTGTTGATCACCTCTTCTCCCTCTACCACTTGCCCTCTTGACCCCATTCCCTCCCATCTCCTAAAAACTTTTGCTCCTACTATAATCCCTACGCTCCCACACATTTTTAACTCCTCCCTCTGCTCTGGAACCTTTCCATCCTCCTTCAAACATGCAACAGTCATACCATTACTCAAAAACAGCAAGCTTGACCCTACCTGTCTTTCTAACTATCGACCTGTCTCCCTCCTGCCTTTTGCCTCTAAACTCCTTGAACGTCTTGTATTCTCTCGCTTGCTCCATTTTCTCAACACCTATTTTCTCCTAGACCCTCTACAATCTGGCTTCCGCACTGCTCACTCCACGGAAACAGCCCTCACTAAAATAATTGACGACCTCCATGCTGCCAAAGACAGAGGTCATTACACTCTGCTCATATTACTCGACCTCTCTGCAGCATTTGAAACCGTGGACCACCCTCTTCTCTTTCATATTCTCCATACTCTTGGTATTCGGAACAAAGCTCTATCCTGGATCTCATCCTACCTCTCCCATCGTACTTTCAATGTCTCTTCTGCTGACACCTCATCCTCCTCTATTGATCTCTCTGTGGGGGTACCCCAGGGCTCTGTCCTGGGACCTCTTCTCTTTTCTATGTACACACTCTCTCTAGGTGACCTAATAACATCTTTTGGGTTTAAATATCACTTCTATGCTGATGACACACAAATATACTTTTCAACACCCGACCTTACACCTGCTGTACAAACCAAAGTTTCTGAATGTCTCTCTGCGATATCATCCTGGATGGCCCTCCGCCGCCTTAAACTCAACATGGCTAAATCAGAGCTCCTCATACTTCCTCCCAAACCTGGCCCTGCTACCTCCTTCCACATTACTGTTGGAACTACGATCATTCACCAAGTAGCCCAAGCACGCTGCCTAGGGGTCACACTTGACTCCTCTCTCACATTCGCTCCTCACATTCAAAACATTTCTAAAACTTGTCGCTTTTTCCTCCGCAATATAACAAAGATACGCCCTTTCCTCTGTTGCTCGACTGCTAAAACTCTGACTCAGGCCCTCATTCTCTCCCGTCTTGATTACTGTAACATCCTGCTGTCCGGCCTTCCTGCCTCTCACCTGTCTCCCCTACAATCTATCCTAAATGCTGCTGCCAGAATCACTCTACTCTTTCCTAGATCTGTCTCAGCATCTCCCCTCATGAAATCCCTCTCCTGGCTTCCAATCAAATCCCGCATCTCACACTCCATTCTTCTCCTCACTTTTAAAGCTTTACACTCTTCTGCCCCTCCTTACATCTCAGCCCTAATTTCTCGCTATGCACCATCCCGACTCTTGCATTCTGCTCAAGGATGTCTTCTTTCTACCCCCTTTGTATCTAAAGCCCTCTCCCGCCTTAAACCTTTTTCATTGACTGCCCCACACCTCTGGAATGCCCTTCCCCTCAGTACCCGACTAGCACCCTCTCTATCCACCTTTAAGACCCACCTTAAGACACACTTGCTTAAAGGAGCATAGGAATAGCACTGTGAATATTCTGAACACATGATACATAAAGCTTGGCCCCCTGCAGACGCACTTACCAGAACTCCCTCCTACTGTCTCTGTACGTTCTCCCTACCTACCAATTAGACTGTAAGCTCCTCGGAGCAGGGACTCCTCTTCCTTAATGTTACGTTTATGTCTAAAGCACTTATTCCCATGATCTGTTATTTATATTATCTGTTATTTATTTGATTACCACATGTATTACTACTATGAAGCGCTATGTACATTAATGGCGCTATATAAATAAATAAAGACATACAATACAATACAATTAATTGCTTTGATTGGTTAATGGTTTAATTAATTCCCTGCTTAGCTGGTTAGTGCTTTTATTAATTATATTTGTTGGCTACTGTTTTCATTTAGTGAATTGTGGTGTTTCGGTGTTTCGGAATGTTTTATTATTGTGTGTTTTGTGCATTAATGTACTGTGATTAGGTGCCCATTGTGTGCTATAGTGGCTTATCAAGCCCATATTATTATATGGTTTTGATGTACCACTATACTACTCAATGGGTACATTGTGGGTATAGTGGATCCGGGGAGGGTGGTTAGGCCTCCTGTGTGAGTAGCGGGCCAGGGTGGGTTAACCCCTTAATTACTGTAGCAGTTATTAACCTCTAAGATGATTAATGGGCTGGGGGCCATTAGAATGTATTTTTGCTATGTATTTTTCTGGCAACGGTGGACAGGTACCTTGCAGTATTCTGACGAGGATGCCCTTCATATTGCAGGGGTAAGTAGAACTGTATTTATTTACTTTATTTATGCTTGCTAATGTTGAGTTTAATAATGGGCAAATAATCTATTATCCATATCTGGATAATAATTATTTTGCCCATTACTGTGTGTGTTTTGTGGGGGGGGGGGGGTTAGGAAGTTCACTGTTAGGAAGTGAAGGAACCGTTTTTTGGCTGGGGTTGCTGTACATACATTAATCAGTAACATACATACATTACCATCATGTAAAAATCAAGAGTGCCCTCTGAGGACTTGTATGGGTAGCTACTACTAGCTGCACCAGCCTTTCTGTTACACAGCGTTGTCCTGCATGGGAGGAGCTGGAGTGTGCCAGTCTACACCTCCTACCTGCTAGTCCCCCTTCTGCATCTGAGTACTATAAATATTTTGATCCAAAAAAGAAAGTTGTAAGCCCCACAGAACAGGGCTCACAGAAACTCCAAAATGGGGCACCTTGAGGTGGGTACAAAAAGTATAAATTTTATTGAACAAGCAAATGAAAAGGACAAAACACTAAAAAACATATAGTGGACCATCTCCTGTAAACATTGAAAATGCTATTGTATGCAATAAACAATATAGTAATTGTGACAGGGTGAATGAACGTCACCAGCCATATACCTGGCAAACCTATGTTTAGGCTAGCAGTGCATCAGTGGCGAGGTTAAGTTTCAGTTGAGAAGGGCTGCTTAATCTGTCTGACCCCAGCTGCATAATCAAGCTGTTTTAAAACCCCCAGGCTGTACACACGTGCAAGCTAGCTGGTCAGGAGACAGGACTGAAATACTGAAGAGATTACTGCTATAAGGTCTGTTTTTCAAAGTACATGTGTGATGAACTGTCTGTGTCCTGCATGCTGAAGAGAAGCTGCCTTGTTTTCTATGCTGAAGAGAAGCTATTTTGTTTTTGTCTGCTGAAGAGAGCTATTTTGTTTTTGTATGCTGAATAGAAGCTATTTTGTTTTGTGTGCTGTATATTTTTAAGGTTCAATAAGGAAGCCTTATCAAGAGAACCCACATGTGTGGGTGCATGTACTCTGCAACATATGGTGTCAGAAGTGTCGGGATTTTGAGAGGCCCCTGCAGTTGAAGGGCCACACACACACACAAAAATGAGAAAAATTGAAGAATTTTTAAAAGAGTTTCTGTGCGAGCAAACCAGACAGCAGGGACTGTTAATGCAGGAGCAGACTAAACAGCAGGGACTGTTAATGCAGGAGCAGGCCCAACTACTATTGCAGCAGCAAACCCAGCTCCTAACCCAGCAGCAGGCAGCACAGGATGAGCGGATGGCCAAGCTGTTGACCCAATTCCAGGGGTCTGCCAGTCCAGAACTTGCGAACAAACCCCCAGTCCTCCTGAGGAAAATGGCTCCAAACGAGGATCCAGAGGCTTTTCTACTGACATTTAAAAGGGTTGCCAAAGCTCAGGGCTGGGCTGCAGATCGCTGGGCAACTGCTTTGGCCCCGCTCCTCATAGGAGAAGCCCAGGCCTCATATCAGGACCTCCCAGCAGATCAGGCAATGGACTACCAACAAGTAAAAGCCGCCATACTGGATCGCTTAGGTCTGACCCCAGAGACTTACCGGCAGCAGTTCCGGAACCTGAACTACACCGCAAAGATGAGACCCCGGGTCCTCGCTCAGCAGTTATTGGACTTGTGTACTCGCTAGATACAACCCGAGGAGCGCACTAAGGAGGCACTTCTTGAGCAAGTGGTTTTGGAACAATTCCTACAGATAATACCACCATCCGCACACTCGTGGGTAAAACGCCATGCTGCTGAAACCCCAGCTTTGGCGGTCCAGCTCGTTGAGAACTTCCTTGGGGCCGAGGATCAGGCAAGTGCCCTGGACCCGATGGATCCAACTTCACCAGCACATGCGGAGACCCAAAGAGGGAGATTGGAACAACGGGGAAACTACGGCCCCTCCATGCACAACCGCCAAGTGCCACGAAAGGAGCAGTCCTTCCAACAAGGGAGAAGTCAAAACGCCAGGCACCACAGAGACCCTCATCCCCTTCCTGATGTCGGCTTGTCGCCAAATGAGAGGAACTTCCGAGGACGTCGCCCACAGGACCCACCAGATGCCTGGTCTCCAGTATCCGGTCGAGCGGAGCGCTATCCATGGCCCCCTCCTGCGAGGGAACCCTCTCCATGTTCCGCCTGCGGAGAACAAGGCCACCGGCATGACGACTGTCTACAGATGGATTGTTCCTTCAGCAGGACCGTCGCCTCGGCCTTCACTGGAGAAAATTACAAGCCCTGGCTACTTCTAGCCCAGGTTGGGGGAAATACCGTCCAGGCCCTTGCAGATTCGGGCTCTGGGAAAACTCTGGTTTTCCAGGAACTGTTACCACCTAACGTGTGTTCTTTTGACTCTCCATGGAGTATAGAATGTATACACGGCAATGTAAAACGGTATCCGATGGCCCAAATCCAGCTACAGGTAAAAGGTCAGGAGGCCTACCTCGAAGTAGAAGTTGCTCCTTGGCTCCCTGCCCCCGTTGTGCTCGGCCAGGACTGGCCTTTCTTTTTGGACCTAATGGCTCCAGTCTCTCACGAGGAGCCTTATTCTATGGCTCAGGAGAACCCTGGCAAACTGTTCCCCTTCTCGGCAGACCTTTTTCCCAGTAGACACCGGCTTCCAAAGACTCGGAAGCAAAGACGCTCTGACAAACAGGACTGGTTGCAGAAATCTAGGTCTCAAGGTGACCATTCTAGTAGACAGAAGTCACAAGTGATGGCTGGGGATGGCCAGAGGGAGGGGGATATGGGCCCTGGAGTTTTACCAGACCTATACCTCCCTGATTTTCACCAGAAGCAAAGGGAAGACCCAGTCCTTGCTAGACAGTATGATAAGGTGGTAAAAATTGATGAGCAGATATTGAATGCACAGGGGGTGATAGTATTCCTCCATTTTGAATTATCAAATGATATCCTGTATAGGGTGAATAGGCAGACACAAACAGGGGAGGTCACCAGAAAGATATTGGTTCCCAAGGCATTTGTTAAATCTGTGTTCACTCGAGCCCATACTGTCCCTTGGGGTGGTCACCTTGGCAGGGATAAAATATTGGACCGTATTTCGTCCCGATTCTATTGGCCAGGGATGCATAGTGATATTGCTAAGTTATGTGCGGCATGTCCGGAGTGCCAGCTAACTAGTCCGAAGGGACAAAAACCAGCCCCTTTGGTTCCTCTACCCTTGGTGTCAGTTCCCTTTAAGGGGATTAGGGTAGACTTGGTAGGACCTCTAGAACCTTCTGCAAAAGGACACAGGTTTATTCTTGTAATAGTTGACTATGCAACAAGGTATCCTGAGGCGTTCCCCCTGAGAAAAGCAACGGAGAAGCAAGTAGCCAACAAGTTGTTGGAGCTGTTCTCACGGGTTGGACTTCCCCAGGTTAATTGACAGACCAAGGTACAAATTTTATGGCTAAGGATGGCAGGATGTCTTAAAATTACTAGAGATCAAGTCTGTTCGGACATCGGTCTACCATCCACAGACTGACGGATTGGTGGAAAGGTTTAACTGTACTCTAAAAGGGATGCTGAGGAAATTTGTAGATTCAGAGAAGAGAGCCTGGGATGAACTTCTCCCTTTTCTGTTGTTTGCTGTGCGGGAAGTTCCCCAGGCCTCCACGGGATTCTCTCCATCTGAACTGCTGTATGGCCGCCAACCCCGGGGTATCCTAGACCTCCTAAAGGAGTCCTGTGAGGAACAGCGGTCCCCTTCTAAGAATACCCCCTGCAATATGTATTAGACCTTAGGAAGCGCCTAGATGTGGTCGGCCATTTTGCTAGGGAGAATCTTAGATCAGCCCAGGACAGTCAGGAGAGACATTACAATCAAAATGCTTGTATGAGAGTGTTTCACCCAGGAGATCAGGTGATGTTGTTGTTACCCAATTGTGAGAGCAAACTCCTAGCCAAAAGGCAGGGCCCATTCGAAGTACTCCGCCGCACGGGTGATGTGGATTACGAGATCGCTCAACCAGGGTCCAGGAAGGGTAAACAAATTTACCATGTGAACTTGCTGAAACCCTGGAAGATGCAGCGGTCTCTATTCATCCACCCGGTGGAGGAGGAAACGGACTTGGGTCATCAGCCCCCACGGGAGAACATCGTGGGTGACGATAAAATCCCAATGGGTAGACAGTTGTCCTCTGAACAAAAAGGGGACTTCTTAGAAATAATTACACAATTCCATGATGTTTTATCTGATTTGCCAGGGCAAACTAATTTAATTTCACATGTGATCGAGACAGTACCTGGGGTAAAAGTACATTCCCTTCCTTATAGGTTGCCTGAAAGTCGTAGGGCCCTGGTAGAGAATGAGGTACAAGAAATGTTACACTTAGGAGTGATTGAGGAATCATGCAGTGAGTGGTGTAGTCCACTATTTATGGTCCCTAAACCCGATGGGAAGGTAAGATTTTGTGTGGACCTCCGAAAGGTCAATGCGGTATCCAAGTTTGACGCATATCCGATGCTAAGGGTAGACAAGTTAATTGACGCCCTTGGTAACGCGGAATATATATCCACGCTGGACTTAACAAAAGGATACTGGCAAATACCTTTAGAGGAAAAGTCCAAGTGCAAAACAGCCTTTGCCACTCCCATGGGTTTATACCAGTTTGTGACAATGCCATTTGGACTGCATGGAGCCCCAGCCAAATTTCAGAGACTCATGGATAAAGTGCTTATACCGCAGCCTACCTAGATGACATTGTCATTTATAGTAAACACTGGCGGGCCCATCTAAATAGGCTGAAAGCGGTCCTCAAATCTCTAAGAGAGGCAGGGCTCACAGCCAACCCTATGAAATGTGCCTTAGGTAAGGCGGAAGCCAAATACTTAGGGTATGCAGTGGGAGGTGGAAAAGTAAGGCCACTAGCCGACAAAGTAGTTGCCCTGAAAGAAGTTCCGACCCCCCAAACAAAAACGCAGGTACGATCTCTGCTGGGTTTAGCAGGGTACTATCGGCGGTTCATCCCCAACTACTCGGATGTTGCAGCCCCATTAACGGACCTCACAAAAAGTGTGCCCCTATACAAGTGGTATGGTCAAGGGAGTGTCATAGAGCCGTTGAGGACATAAAAAGGTGTCAATCAGAGGGTCCAGTCCTTAAAAGCCCAGACTTCAACAGGGCTTTTATAGTGCAAACCGATGCATCAGAGATAGGGCTAGGGGCAGTGTTGTCACAACAGTTTGAGGGAGTGGAACATCCAATCCTTTTTCTGAGTAGGAAATTGTTCCCGAGGGAAAAAAACTACTCAGTGATTGAGAAGGAGTGCCTCACAGTAAAGTGGGCAATCGAGGCTTTAAGGCATTACCTGGCAGGAGTCCATTTTACTCTGGTGACGGACCATGCTCCATTGAAGTGGTTAAATAGTATGAAGGACTCCAATGCTAGATTGACCAGGTGGTATATGGCCCTCCAACCCTTCTCATTTGAGAATCAGCACAGGCCTGGAAAAGAAAATGCAAATGCTGACTTCTTTTCTAGAGAAGGGGTGGGTGGTCGGGCTTCAGCCGTGCATGGCCCCAGCCACACACTAACAGGGGAGGAATGTGACAGGGTGAATGAACGTCACCAGCCATATACCTGGCAAACCTATGTTTAGGCTTGCAGTGCAGCAGTGACGAGGTTAAGTTTCAGTTGAGAAGGGCTGCTTAATTAGTCTAACCCCAGCTGCATAATCAAGGTGTTTTAAAACCCCCAGGCTGTACACACATGCAAGCTGGCTGGTCAGGAGACAGGACTGAAATACTGAAGAGATTACTGCTATAAAGTCTGTTTTTCAAAGTACATGTGTGATGAACTGTCTGTGTCCTGCATGCTGAAGAGAAGCTGCCTTGTTTTCTATGCTGAAGAGAAGCTATTTTGTTTTTGTCTGCTGAAGAGAAGCTATTTTGTTTTTGTATGCTTAAGAGAAGCTATTTTGTTTTGTGTGCTGTATGTTTTTAAGGCTCAATAAAGAATCTTTATCAAGGGAACCCGCGTGTGTGGGTGCATGTACTCTGCAACAGTAATACTAAAGGTTCCTGTGTATATCTTGAATAATAAGGCACATGCCTATAGCAAGCCCTAGTATTAGTAAACACAATACTAAGGTAAACAAATCACAGTAATCCCAGCTATAAGGGAGGGGACAAAGTAATATACCTCTCCCAAGAGAGAACTGTAAAGCTGCAGCTAACTGAAGGATGATAAGCGTCAGTTTAAGTAAACATACCAGTATGTGGATGTGTACATACAGCAAAAATGTATACAGAGCAAACCCTGGTGGCACTATAGCAACATAGAATCCAGAACATTGCATGAGATTGCGGAGCGGGTCTAGGTGCCAGGGTTACCCAGTACTAGGCAGGATACCGGGGTACAGATAAGGGTAGCACAGAGACGGTGGCTGGGGGTCGCGCACCTAGATTGCATGGAGGAGTCTCATTCGTTATTCAAATTAACCAGACAAATCGCTCCACCAACTAAGAACGGCCATGTACAACCACCCACAGAATCGAGAAAGAGCTATCAATCTGTCTTCTACTGACAAATATTTGCCTTAGATGATTACATTTGTGTAAGATTTCCAGTAACACATTTATTATATTGTAATTAGGTTTGATTTGAAATATGAGAACAGATGCCACACATATGAATTATTCTGATTTGTAAAGGATCTTCTTTAAGACATAAATTATTGTGATACTAGACTGTTCAGGAGATTTTATTACATAGGATAAGAGCAGAAATCAATGGATAGGCAGGAATGCCATACTATACAGCTGTGCTAAGATGTCTGGGAAAGGCCAGCGAGTGACAGATAGTTGCTATTGATTACTCAAATGGTTAAAGCTAATGTAATAAAAACTGATAATAAGCTTGAGTTCCTTACTGAATGGTATGTACGCAAGGAGATATGACATCAACGTTAAGCTGTAGGACATATGTACAGTAGATACCTTATTCAGTCATAGTGCTAAAAGTAGGATGGCTGATTAGGTGATTTTGTCTGGATAAATACAGGCAGTTTTTAGCTAGTTAGAGAAGACCGGATAAAACCAGTAAAGGATGTTTCAAGATCAGACAGAAGGTTTTCATTTGGAAAAATAATAATATGAAATATCCTTCAAAGAAACATAACTTATTTGATGTCACCGCCATTTTTCTACTGTTTCTGAATGTAATTAATTATCTTTGGAATAAATATTTCTTTTGTGTGCTAAAACCGGAATGAAGAGTTTTGTTATGCCGCTATGGTAATACAAAAGACATAAAACATTTTAAAAATTGCTTAAAGTAGTAGTAACCAAACTGTACTAATGGCATTAATGTGTAAGGTGCTACATCTGTGTTTTACCAAAACCTGATACCTATTAGAATTTTTAAAGCTAGTTTGAAAACATGGTGAACTGAGGCTTGGAAAGTATTTAATTGACCCAGTTTACTCTCTTTTCTCTGATGTCACTAGAGGTATGTGTTCATCAAGAGTTTGCCGAGGCAAACCCTCTGTCTCTCCCCCTCCTTTTATCTTTATTGACTCTCTGAGTAGAACAGAGTGGGCAAAGAGTAATGAAGACTTGACTAATTGGATATTCATTTTGTATTTAATTTCACAAAAAATCAAAGCAGCCACATTCTACTAGCATAGTTACAAATGTTGAGAGAAGTCAATCAGACTGTTACATTCTTCACACAAATGTTGTTTTCTGGCTTGTCATGTGAGATTGCACTGTAAACACAAGCTCTCAATGTGCTATGTTGAATTGCCCCATAACAGCAAATTTTAAACGCTACCTGAAAGAGGGTTTTTGTGATGCATGATTATCATTGTCTCTGAATAACCAAATATGAAACAATGTGGGTCCTGACATTTTCAGGACCAAAATTGGCCAGTTTCAATGTCATTGCCAGTAAGCAGAGAAAAAGTAGTTTCAATGTTAGTGTTCAATGTTTCAACAATCCTAAATGCTGCTGCCAGAATCACTCTACTCTTTCCTAAATCTGTCTCAGCGTCTCCCCTGCTGAAATCCCTCTCCTGGCTTCCTATCAAATCTGGTATCTCACACTCAATTCTCCTCCTCACTTTTAAAGCTTTAAACTTTTCTGCTCCTTCTTACGTCTCAGCCTTAATTTCTCGCTATACTGTACACCATCCTGACTCTTCTGTTCTGCTCAAGTATGTCTTCTCACTACCCATTTAGTATCTAAAGCCCTCTCCCACCTTAAACCTTTCTCACTGTTGCCCTACACCTCTGGAATGCCAGTCCCCTCAATATCCGACAACACCCTCTATATCAACATTTATGACCCAACTCAAAACACACCTGCTGAAGGAAGCATATGAGTAGCTCTAAGAGTGATAGTTGTACACCATATACATAAACCTTGGCCCCTTGCAGATGCGCATAAAGAACACCCTCCTACTGTCTCTGTACTGTCGCGCCGAGTTTATTCGAGCATTTGCCCGGTCTCGGCCGCGACAGTAACCTGGCGCGCGCCCGGGATGTCCCGGGCGCGCGCCGAAGCCTCGGAGGAGATGCCCGCCGATCGGGGCTTCCCCCTCTCCTCTCCGGGTCCGCCGGGTCCCCCGGAACCCCCTGCCGCCGTCCCCCACATCGCGGGACACCAGGGCTCCCTCTGGGAGCCCTGGACGCGCGTGCAGGGGGCGCAGGCACCCGATGACGCGTGACCGCGCATCGGTGACGCGTGGCACGCCGAGGGGATGCCACTAGCAAGCCGGGAAATCTCCCGGCTTGCGGAACTGGCCGCACTCTAATAAAGTGTGCCGCCAGTGTATGTCCTTCCTACCAACCAATTCGATGGTAAGCTCTTCGGAGCACGGCTCCTTTTCCTAAATGTTCTTTTATGTCTGAAGCACTTCTTCCCTTTATGTGTTATTTATATTATTTGCTATCTATACGATTGTCACGTGTATTACTGCTGTGAAGCGCTATTTTCATTAATGGCGCTATATAAATAAAGACACATACATACAGTACAATGTTACACTTTTTTTTCTTTTTTTTAATACATGTAGTGTTTTTTTCCTGTGTCTTCCCCATGTACTGTCTGGAAGATGTTACACTTTTAAGGGCTCTACATGTTTAAAATAATAGTTGATACATCTACAGCTCAGTATAAATAATGCAGTACACAATTTATGAATTGGAGCATAAATGCAAAAAATATGCCCTTGCCAAAGCTTCATGAGATTGAATCCATTTTCCTTTGCATGAATTCTGTTGTACTACAGATGCAATGTTTATGTTTATCCACAAAGGCTAATATAACTTATTGTTACGACTGTTAAAGTGGGGAAAACAGTCTGTGTAGCTGTATCACATTGGCAGGGCAAGACAGGAAAATCTTGCCTAACAAAAGTTTTAATCTATGATGGTGAAATGATAGCCGAATGGAGAAAATGTTCCTGATAGAAAAGTTGAAGGCGACTTGACATTGCAATTTATTTTTTGGACCAAAATGCATCAAGTAAATTGCTGAAACCATTATGGTCTTGTTCTGAGTTTAATTTATTTTTCTGCTAATGTCAACATAGATAGTACAAGCCAATTTTCTCATTTGCTGTTTATTTATTTCTCTAAATTAAATTATTAGGACAGACATACAACAATTTAAGGTTAAATGCTCTCTGGCAAGCAAGACAGCTTCTGTTATATGTTTTATCCACCAGTAAACTAAAGCCATCCATTATGTAAATGAACCATACATTTGTTTACTGTCTTTTAGAGTCCCTATTCATTAACAGATACAAGGAGAAAATAAAGAAGTACAATACTGTTGAAGCAGTAATATAGTTTTCAACGTCTAAATTGCTTCCGAGAAATTAATCTAAGATTATAAACCCATCTCACTTTTGAACAGGTGACTGCACTTTAATTTTAGATGGGTAGACCATAAGGAAAAAGCAATTAAAGAAAGGCGTCTCATATATAATCTTTTGGCAGCTGAGAGAAAATTATTTTGCTGTCAACTATGTTAATTACATATAGAAATGGATTGTTCTCCTATTACTAGTTTCATGTAAATTATATTAAAGGAATGATTGAGGTTTGATGCATGTACAGTTAAGAGCGAATATATTAGTCAGGGTTGGGAGAGTGTTATAGACTGGGGTTATTAGAGGGAGAGCAAACTGGGTACAGAAAGAAACATTGAAGAGTGATATTGGAGAAGAAGCATCCAATGGTCAGTGCCCCCATCTACACTATGGTAGTCCGGTTGAGAGGTCTATGTTGACTGCGCATCTGGGAGCCAGGACATCCAGGAAACTGGTGAATAGATGGGGGGAGGGGGGGAGGGAGGGAGGGGGGAAGACCCCAGCCTCTAGTCCTACACAGGCATAAGCCTCCAACTCTCTGCTGTTACACCCCTTAGGACAGTTTAACCTGACATGGAACTGTTTGCCAGGGGAAGTTAATTTGGACTTGAATTTGGACTTGTTTCAATAAAGCCCTTTTTATATGACTCTGAGCTGTCTAGGGTGCATACATATTTCTCACATTGCCCACTCCACCTCACTAAAGGTACAGGTTGCCTGACTAGTGACCACACTGCTGCACTGGTGATAGACTACCTGTTACTTAAGCCAGGAATAACTATATAGTGATTAGAAAGTGAATTCTATGAATCATGGCTTATCAATGTGGTATAGGCATTTCCAAATCCAGCACCAACTCATCTCTGTTATTGATCAAAAAAACTAATTTGGCGATTATTCCAATCGCCAAGTACATCTATGTGCCTTTTCCAGAGCGCTGTTCCATTTTCAAGTAGTTTCTGACTTGAGAATCACTGGTTTAAGGAAATTTATCCTCTGATAAACGCATGAGGAAATTTTGAGGATAATCTCTATCACATGCTAAGAGACTTCACTGCAAGACTATGCTGAATGCAAACCAGGGAGGAACCCAAAACAAGCGTTGCCAATCGCCGGAGGACAAGCTTCTAAAATAGCCACTACCAGTTCTGGTTTCAATGTTACGGTATCCGGAAGCACCGTCGGGGTCCCAGAGCACGGCGGGCACCATCACCATCATGGCGGCAGTGATGGCGTTTGAGATTTACCTCATAAATGCTTTAAAATCATCTGGAGTTTGAGTGAGATGGTTGAAGAGTTGTCCTATTTTATCAAATTGTTATGTTAATTTTACACTAGGAGTGTGCACTTTCTCTTTTAGGTGTATCATAGGAAGTGGTTTATCCTTGGAGGAAGCAGTCAGGTTCTCCGGAGGACACTCTTTGTGGTTTTTATACCCATTGAACTTTGTTACATATTGATGGAAATTATTTGAATATTTTTTATAACTATTATCCACCTCAGTATCAGCTCATTCCCATCTTAGTTCATGGGTAGTTAGGTCACTTAAAGTAGTGTTAACCTCACATCTGCACATTGGCACATCTATCCCACCTACTGTAGATTGTTCGGTATATATTGATACAGCATTTGTTATACTTTAGGGATCATTACACAAGTCTCAATAGTGTTTATAAGGCGCTCTCTTTTTTCTCTTGTTGTCATGGTTGTGTTTCAAAACCTTAGATAGCAGCCAAATACACTATTTACAGAAATCTTTACAAATTCTATAGTCTTTATTGCATTAAGTGATATTATAATTTTATATATATATATATATATATATATATATATATATATATATATATATATATATATATATATATATATATATATATATATATATAATCCATCATTTTGATCCAATATGATGAAATCACGCCAAAAAAGATTGACTAGAAAAAGCCAATTTGCTCAAGCAGTGGAGGTTAACACTAATACCGATTGTAAGAATGACATTGACCTAAAGGCCAGATTTTTTCAAGTTAGAAAAATTATCAAAAGTCGGGATAAAAAACTGGTGGCATTTAATATTATTACAAAATTCTTTGGAAAAAAGTTAGTCCCTAGGGGATTGAGACTAATAAACAAAAACACTTTTGAAACAAATGAGGAATTTACTATGAGTTGGAACAGCACTCTGGAAACTTGTTCTTTCTCTCTTATACGACTACTAGCTTTTGTGCACGGCTTCCCCCGGGGAATTTAATATTGAATACATGTCCCCGCCCTCCCCCCCCCGGCACATCTCCCTGGCCCCCCCTCCCCGCTGCTGGATGTAGTGCGGGATGAGATTTGTCTCTGTCTGTGTGTGTCTGTGTGTGTGTATCTTCCCCCGCTGCCGGAACATGTCCCCGGCTCCCCCTCCCCCCCCCCCGCTGGCTGCACATATCCCCGCGTTGTTGTGGCATGTCCCCTCGCTGCCGGCACATCTCCCCCCCCATTGGTACATCTCTCGCTGGCGGCACTTTTTCCCGCCCCCCCCCCATTGGAACAGCTCTCCCCGCTGCCGGCACATGTCCCTGCCCCACTGGTAAATCTCCCCCTCTAGCTGGCACATCTCCCCCAGCTGCTGGTGCATCTCCCCCCGCTAGCTGGCACAGCTCCCCCCACTATCTGGCACATCTTCCTCCCCTTCCCCACCCCCCCGCTGTCACATCTCCCCCGCACATCTCATATCACACACACAGAGACACACACACACACAGCCCCACTCCAGGCAAGGACACGTCCCTCCCTTAGTAGCCACGCCCCCTCACCCCCCGCTCCTGCTCTAACAGATTTGCTGGACAGCCGAGGGAAACTTAGAATGTCCATAATTTGGGAGGTGAGTCACATTGGAAGCTCTAAATAGTTGCGTTGACCTACAAATCCGCAGCAGAATGTCCAGTGAAAGTTTCATTGTGCTATGTTGTGCTGTTTCTGAGATTTCAATGCTTCGGACATACAAAGAAACAAACAAACGGAATCCAACTTAGAATTATAGTATAGATTAATTTCGTATAGGGAGGAAAAACTTAAACAACTAGAAGTTGACATGGAATTGGTTCAAAATATACTGAAACCATTTGTAAAGAATAAAGAATTTCTAGAACTAGACAAATTAGTAAATAAAAAAGTTATTGAATATGAAAAATAACTTATTGTGAGGAAGAAACATAAGTTCGCTAGGAATAGGAATAAAATCAGGGATTGGCAAAAATCTATGGGGGACACACGCATCTATGGTTTCCATACAAAAGATAAGGATAAATACAGAGCCATAGTAGAGAATTCAGTTATCATAAATCCTCTAAATCTAATGATAGTGTAGATCCAAGAAACGAAGGGATCATAAACAGAATCCTTCATCTTCCCCTCATTCCCATGTATATGCTGGGGCCAATAGATATTTGGTATTACAGGAAAACCACAGTGATGGTCGTCCGATTAATAATGAGCAAATCGATTAGACGGGCCATGTAGGTGGCGCTAGGCTGAAATCACACACTAAAGACTCTCTGGTCCATACACAGAGAGCCACCACCTCCACTTCTCATTCTTCTTCTTTTTTAGAGAGACCGTTACAAAAGTAATCCCAAAACAAGAGGAAGACCAACCTTCTTTGGGAAAAACAACCAGCATGACAGCCTCAGACTCCATTGCTGAGAAAAAGAGATACAGAGGAGTCAGAGCAGGGGAACGTACCCAAAGAAAGAAGAATAGATTAGTAGCAACCAAGCCAGCAGATCACAGTATATTTAATCTATAAACACTGTCTTTACATGAAACATCTCTTTTAGTAAAGGACTAACTTTTTGTTCTAATAGTTTACCCAACAGTTTCGATCCCTTGTGGACCACAATAGATACATCCACAAGATCACCTTAATGAGATATTTTTCGTTGCACAGCCGGAGGGAACCTAGTGATCCTAGTGAACTAAATTTCAATACACAAGAACTTCAGTGTATTAAAACACTCACTACACTACTAAAAGAGTAAGACGGTCCTATAGATATGGCCACACATCTTATGGACACCAGTCCATTTCCAAATATTATGGCATTTCACACAATAGCAAATTCTAATTTGAGCCTTTCGACACATTCTCATTTAGGAAATTATTTGGTACACAATTCAGTCAGTGGATTGGCTGATTGTTCTAATTTAGGTAATTTTTCTCTTTTTTTCACTTTCTTCTCAATTGGAGAACACACCTTCTCTCTTCCTGCAAATAGAGAATATGCCTTCTCTCCCCTCTTCTAGTAGTAATCTGGAAGCTACATCCAATACACTTATGACACAGGTCGAGATTAAACATTCATCATTTTGACCACAGTCTACATATTTCCCATTCCAATATAAGGGAAGTTTTATAGACACATTTCATACCTTGGTCCTTCAAGACCTACTGTAGAAAAAAATGTTTCTTAAAACAACGACACTCTCCAAAAATAATTTATGTATAGAAGAATCTAGGGCCCTAAAAGATCTCAGGAATAATGACAATCTCATTATAAGACAGGCGGACAAGGGGGGAGGCATTGTCTTGCAGAATAGAAATTACTATCTAATAGAGGCACCTAGACCCTTGCAGGACACTGCCTCCAATTTCCCACTGGTGAAGGATCCGATTAAAGAATACAAAGCTCTGTTCTGTGAGCATCTTATTGATGCACAGAGACAGGGCATCATTAGTTCAATGGAATATACATTTCTTTACACCAAATATCCTAGAACTATCTTCTATCATATCCCTAAGACACACAAATACATCCACAATCCTCCTGGTTTACCTATAGTTTCAGGGGTGGAGTCGATTACGTTAAATATGTAGATCATTTTTTACAACCATATGTGACCAAGTTAAAATCATATCTAAGGGACACGTTGCATGTCATTGACTCCACCTCCGGGATCAAGTGGAAGGACAGCTATTTCTGGGACCCTTGCGATGTGTCATCACTCTACACTTGTATTAAACATCATAAGGGTGTTAAACCAACTTGGTATCATCTGACACCACGTTGCCATGGCGACACATTCCCAGAAGCCTCTGGAGCCAAGGTAACAGAGTCCTTGCTCGCTCCCTTGGCATCTAATTTAAATGCTTTGGGGGAGACGCGGTGCCTCGGTAACCACTGCACCCCCCTGGAGGGTGCACCCCCCCCCCCACCCCAATTTACGCACCACTGGTCTAAGGAATACAAATAATCCCTCAGTGGGCCTTCATAATTGAAAAATATACAAAACTAACTGGTATACTGTAGGACCCCATAACATATGATACCTAAAAAACTGTTCAAATGTATGTTTATTACATCAAAAAGTAGGTGATTCAACAGCAAAATGTATAATATATGGTATACAGTGAAAACTAATAAATAATAGGGAAATATAAAATAGCTGGTGAAGAGGTTGCTATCTGGCTATTCAAAGGAGTGTATCTAATATACAGGATACACCATTAGCCTGAACGAGTTGTATGTATGAGTGTGCATGATGTTAAAGCTAGTGCATGTAAAACTGTTACTATCGTGCAGGTGTGTAGAGAGTTTCCCATAATTCCACATAGGTATTGATATATAATTAATGTGGTAGCAGTTACTGCTCAGGAAAATGTGTGCATATCAGCACACATCAACATGCCTCGGAATGGATATGTCCTCCTGATCTCCTTACGTACCTAGGTCAGTGTCTGGATACACTTTAGATCACCTCTGTTGCTTATTGGTAGGCATGTACTGTAAATACGAAGAATAAGGAAACCAAGCATCCCCATATCATAGTTTATCATTTTATCCCATATATTCTTACTTCTTAGGATATTCGAAAAAAGAATGTAATGGGTGCTCCTTGTGATAATTAATAAAATATTAATTCCCAATAAATTGAAAAAAGAGGTGTGGTCTGTGAACAATTAAATAAATAATTGTGAAAGTGAAATATTATTACCAAATAAACGAGCAATAGATTGACAAAGTGAGAAATGCAGCTCAAAATCCTAAGAAGAATGGTCCAGATTCTCCTCTATAGACAAGTGTAACAAAGAGTTGGGGTGCGCAGGTATCACCATAAAATGAAAACATAAAAACACTACATACAGTACAGATGCAGCCACCAGTATTCGACCACATCACGTTCCAAACTTACGGCCAATTCGCCAAATACCCCGCGAGATGGTCCACAGCAGACTAATGGCCCATTGGATTAACACAGTTGGGGTCCCTGCTGTGTGAATTTAGCAGATTCTAGCTGTCTGTATGTAACAGACAGGTAGAACCTGGTAGGATTCACACAGCACGACCCACATTAAAACGCAGGGACCCCTGCTGTGTTAATCCCGATGGGCCATTAAGTCTGCTTTTGGGCATATCACAAGGTTTTTGATCGAATCTCAAAGTTTTTGCCGAGATGTGGTCGAATACCGGTGGCTGCATCTGTTGTGTAATATGCTTAAACTGAGTCTGAATATCTTAGAAGGATCTGTGTAATGGGACCTACATTTTCCTAAAACAAATACATAATTTCCCACATCAATTGTGGCTGAAAGTCAGGATAGGTCCCTTTCATCTTGGAATCCCTGATGGTGTGTGGGTCTAGGTATTTCTTCAGTGATGGTAATCTCAATAAGAACAGAATAAAACCATAGTGCAGACTGTATAGACTAATAGTTTATAAAGGTGTGAACAAAAACACACGTACATTAAAATATCTAAAACAGGCATGTAAAACTATAGATGCGGTGAGAGTGATGGAGGCTATGAATTTATAGTTTTACATGCCTGTTTTATATGTTTTAATGTACTGTAAGTGTTTCTTTTGTATTTGTTCTAGGAAAATGTGAGCCCCCATTGCATAAAAGCTTCCAAGATATAAGGACCCAGTTGAAGCATATTGCACTATGTAGTGTTTGTATGTTTTCAATTCATGGTGATACCTGCGCTCCCCAAATCTTCGTTACACTTCTTAGGATATTCCACTGGTAGATATACCAGGTGCATTAATGCATTTAGTGGGCAATACTTGATCGGGCATATATATTCAGGTTATAGCAGGGTATAAGGAGGATATAGGGAGGATTTGTTCCTATAAAGTACACCTAGTTTGGCATAGGTTTTGGATGTCAGGGTATCAATGTGCAACCCAAATGCTATGTGGGAGTCAAACCACATGCCCAAGTATTTAAAACTAGTAACAGGGGCTAGGGTGGTATTAGCATTGGTTCTGATCTGGAGCTCATTCATTGGAAGCTTAAAAAATGTAGCCTTGGTACTAAATACCTTGTTACAGCCTTGTCAGTGTTTAAAAACAGTTTGTTTTGGGAAATCCAATTTTCAAGTCTCAAAAAGTCAGATTGAAGTACGTGTCCAAGGTTGGAGAGTCTAGGGCTGTGTGCATATAAGATTGTGTCATCCGCATACATGTGTATTGCAGCTCCCTTACAAGCTTTGGGAAGGTCATTTATGAACACTGAGAAGAGTAGGGGCCTGTTGCAGGGTACATGCAGCCACACACGCGGGTTCTCTTGATGAGGCTTATTTATTGAGCCTTAAAAACATACAGCACACAAAAACAATATAGCTTCTCTTCAGCATACAAAAACAAAATAGCTTCTCCTCAGCAGACAAAAACAAAACAGCTTCTCTTCAGCATAGAATACAAGGCAGCTTCTCTTCAGCATGCAGGACACAGACAGTTCATTTCACATCTCCTTTGAAAAACAGACCTTATACTGCTGCGGCCAGCTTTATTCTAACAATTACCCGCAATTTTTCGGGGCTTTTTTCGGCAGCCGCCGAACTTGGCCATGCGCGGCCCGTTTCCCCATTCAGCGCCAATGCGCTGAACAATGGGAAGAGCCTGCGGCGCCAGAAAAAAAGGTTGGAGAGTCTAGGGCTTTGTGCATATAAGATTGTGTCATCCGCATACATGTGTATTGCAGCTCCCTTACAAGCTTTGGGAAGGTCATTTATGAACACTGAGAAGAGTAGGGGCCTGTTGCAGGGTACATGCAGCCACACACGCGGGTTCTCTTGATGAGGCTTATTTATTGAGCCTTAAAAACATACAGCACACAAAAACAATATAGCTTCTCTTCAGCATACAAAAACAAAATAGCTTCTCCTCAGAAGACAAAAACAAATCAGCTTCTCAATATGTCTTGTGACTTCACATTTGGGCGAGAACTGGTTCAACAGCCATCTGATTGGCTGTTAAAACCATAAGCCGATTTAAAGCAATTTTTTAGTGACATTATTTAAAGGGAATGATACAGGCCAATCAGAATTGCTGTGCTTAATTTCCCTTTAACATGATGTCACTAAGCCGGTGTCACATGGTATTTCAGCCAATCAGATCGTGGGAACCAATTCCCCAATCTTTGATTGGTTAATGGTTTAATTAATTAATTGTTGTTTTATTAATTAATTGCTTTGATTGGTTACTGGTTTAATGAATTCCTTGTTGAGCTGGTTAGTGCTTTTATTAATTACATTTGTTGGCTACTGTTTTTATTTAGTGAATTGGGGTGTTTCTGTGTTTTTGAATGTTTTATTATTGTGTATTTTGTCCATTAATATATTGTGATTAGGTGCTGTAAGGTCCGGGGGAACACCTCTCTCTAAGGGGGTTCCCCCCGCAACCTTACTTACCTCCGCTCCAGCTCTGCCTTCTCGCCGCGGGCGAGATCTTCCTGTTCCTCCACTCCCCGCGGCGGTTATAGGTCTCGCACATGCGCGCGCACGGCCGAGTACTGTTATGTCCTCCCTCAGGAGGTGTTCCCGCCCCCAGCTGAGGCCGCTCGCGCCTCTCCCGCACAGTGCACACGCCTGATGCGCGTGCACCGCACACAAGCTGCACATCTAACACAGCTGGGGTAAGTTTCTCCCTACCAGTCCCTATCTTCCCTGGGGCCGCTCCCTCGTTACTCCCCCTCTCCCTATTGGTCCTTCCTCCTACTTAGACCTTGCTCAGCCATTCATTCTTTGGCTGAGCATAGCTTTGTATGTCCTGTGTTAACCACGGTTGTGCCTGCCTCAGTCCCTGTCTCTTTGTCTCCTTAGTGATCTCTTGCATACCGAACCGGCCTGGCTGTGGATCCGATCTGGTCTTCTACCCTTGGTTTGTATCCTGACCTCCTGGACTCCCCGATCCCTTTACCTCGGTTTGCGGATTCCGACCTACCTCCCGGGTCTGGACCCCAGGCTCTCGGTACCACCTATCTTCTGGAACCTCTCTTCTCGTCTGGCGAGTATCTTACTTTATCTTATACTCCCAGACGGTTCCAGATGCCTATTTTTCCACTTTCCAGGCGTGTCCACGTAGCTGTGGGTGCAGTTTGTTACCCATCTCACCGCAGTTTCGGGGTCCCTCCTTGTCCGTGGTGAGCACAGCGTAACATTATGCTCAGCCCAACAGACATGGACCTCGAAGAGGTTGAGCAACCAAGCCCCATGCAGCTACTTCTCCAGCTAGAGGCGCAGCTGGCCTCCATGACGCAGGAACTCTCTAGACTCTCCTCGTTGCAGCCTTCCCCAGGCTCCTCTGCCATGACAGCTGCGGCGTTTCCCTCTCCAGCTCTTCCCATGATTGTGGATCCTTGTCTCCCGGCTCCCAACCGTTATGCTGGGGATCCCCACGAGTGCAGAGGGTTTCTTAATCAGTGTGAGATGCAATTTGAGTTATCTCCTTCACGCTTCCCCACTGCTCGTTCAAAGGGGGCCTATATTATGTCTCTCTTGAACGGAAAGGCCCTAGCCTGGGCATCCCCCATCTGGGAGCGGGAGCCTGCCCTGACCCATGACTATTCTCGCTTTCTTCGAGAATTCAGGCAAGTATTCGATACGTCTGTTCGACAAATTACGGCAGATTCTTCTCTCTCCCATATTTCCCAGGGTGCTTGTCCTGTCGCCGAGTATGCATTGGAATTCCGGACCATCGCGGCAGAGACCTTCTGGAATGATGGCTCACTATCAGCAGCCTTTTGGCAGGGTCTGTCGGATGCCATCAAGGACCAGCTGGCCACTATGGAGAGACCCACCAGATTGGAGGATCTCATTACGGTCTGCATCCGCGTGGACCAGCGCCTACAAGAGAGGAGACTTGAACGCGCTCTTCGTCGTACCAACTCCTCCCGGCCTTCCAGCCGCAGTCTCGTCCATTACGTTCCCAAACCCATGGATGAGCCCAAACCGATGCAGCTCAGACGTCATCGGCTATCCGTGTCTGAGAGACAGCACCGACGAGAAGGTGGACTGTGCCATTACTGCGGTCATCCCGGTCATCTGCTGGTAAGCTGTCCTCTGCGACTGGGAAACACCAGGACCCAATAAGGTATGAGAGGGTCTCGTTGGGTGTAATCTCTTCTCCTCTTTCTCTTTCTAAAGTACTTCCCAATCGTATAATGCTGCCTATTTCTCTGGCCTGGAATAACTCCCTGACCCCCCTTCTGCATTTATAGATTCTGGGTCTCAGAGGAACTTTATTGATCAGAGTTTTGCCTATAGGAATGGGATTCCCTTTTGATCTAAGGCTGTTCCAGTTGGTCTGGAGGCCATAGACGGGCGTCCACTCCAACCAGCCTTTATTTCCCTGGAGACTTGTTCTCTATCCCTCTCCATGGAGGACGGTCACCAAGAGAAGATTATCTTGGACGTGATCCACACCCCTTCGGTAAATTTAATTCTGGGACTCCCCTGGCTGCAACTTCATAACCCACAATTAGATTGGGTTGGTAAGGAACCCATACGATTGAGCCTCCAGTGCCTTAAGACCTGTCTTCCCCCCAAACGGATGTTAGCCGGAGTGGAATTACCCACAGAGTATAAAACTTCTCTTCCAAAGGTCTATTGGGACCTGGCGGACGTTTTTGATAAGGTACTTTCTGAAGTGTTACCTCCTCACAGAGACTTTGACTGTCCTATTGAGCTCCTTCCCGGTGCTACCTTACCCAAGAGCCATTCTTACCCCCTATCCATACCCGAGACCAAGGCCATGACCGAGTATATCCAGGATAATTTGAGGAAGGGTTTTATCCGCAATTCTTCATCTCCAGCTGGAGCTGGATTTTTTTTTGTTAAGAAAAAGGATGGTTCCTTGCGCCCCTGTATTGACTACAGAGGTCTTAACAAAATTACGATCAAGAACAGTTACCCCCTGCCACTTATTTCCAAACTCTTCGATCGTTTACAGGGGGCAACAATTTTTTCCAAACTTGATCTCCGCGGAGCCTATAACCTTGTCCGCATCCGTCAGGGCGACGAGTGGAAGACCGCCTTTAACACCAGGGATGGGCATTATGAATATCTAGTCATGCCTTTCGGCCTGTGCAATGCCCCGGCGGTCTTCCAGGAGTTTGTCAATGAGATCATCCGTGATCCCCTCGACAGCTTCGTTATCGTATACCTTGACGATATCCTTATTATTTCCAAATCCCTCTCTGACCACATTCAACACACCAAAGTAGTTCTGTCCCGCCTTCGGGAGAACAATCTCTATGCTAAACTAGAGAAATGTTCTTTTCATCTCTCTTCCATTCCATTTCTTGGATACATCATTTCTAGCACTGGCTTCTCTATGGACCCAGTCAAATTCAAGGCTGTCTTAGAATGGCCACAACCCACTTCTAAGAAAAGCCATACAGCGATTCTTGGGCTTTGCGAATTACTATCGTAAATTCATTAAGAATTTTTCTTCTACTGTGGCCCCCAATACTGCCCTCACCAAAAAGGGAGCTAACACAGCAGTCTGGTCTCCTGTAGCTCTCCAAGCTTTCGACTCCCTCAAAAAATCTTTTGCTTCTGCTCCTATTTTGCGTCACCCTGATCCCGGTCTTCCCTTTACCTTAGAGGTAGATGCATCCGACGTCGGTGCTGGCACCATTCTCTCTCAGAGACAGTACCCACAAGCCAAACTTCATCCCTGTGGGTTCTTTTTAAAAAAAAAATCTTCGGCAGAACGGAACTATGACGTCGGAAACAGAGCTCCTGGCTATTAAACTCGCCCTTCAGGAATGGAGACATCTCCTGGGACGGAAATCCCCATTTTGATCTTTACTGATCATAAAAACTTACTTTACATTGAGGGTGCACGTCGCCTTGGGGCGCGTCAGGCTCGATGGTCTCTTTTTTTTCGAGATTTAATTATCTCATATCTTACATTCCTGGTTCAAAGAATCAAAGAATCAAAAGGCAGACGCACTTTCACGTCAATTCCTGTTTGAGGACAATTCCGAGGTTATCTCCGAAACAATCTTACCCTCTAAATATATTGTTTCGGCCAACTCTTTTGATATCCTGGATCAGGTCATGCCTGCACAGTCTAATCTCCCGAGGGGCCTTAAGGTGCCGGTCGGCCGTCTGTATGCAGCTCCACGCTTCCTTAAGAAGATTCTTGAGTGGGGTCATTCTTCTAGGTCAGCCGGTCATCTAGGCATTAGCAGGACTTCTGACCTCAATGGTCGTACCTTTTGGTGGCCAACCATGTTGCAGGACATTTCAGAGTACGTAAAAACTTGTCCTATTTGCGCCCAGGTTAAGACCGCTCGTAAAAAGCCGTACGGCCTTTTACAACCCCTCCCTATACCAGAACTCCCATGGAGTCATCTGTCCATGGACTTTGTGGTGGAACTTCCAACCTCTAAAGGGATGAACACCATTTTGGTTGTCGTGGATCGTTTTTCCAACCAGGCCCATTTCATTCCTCTCAAAGGCCTACCCAATTCCCCTACCCTGGCAGACATTTTTGTTAAAGAAATATTCCGCATTCACGGAGTTCCTCTCTCCATTGTATCTGATCGAGGTACACAATTTGTTTCAAAAAATTTCGTCCGGGTATCATCCCCAAACTAATGGGCAAACCAAGAGAACGAACCAGACTCTGGAGCAATACTCCCGATGCTTCATCGCAGACAGCCAAGACAAATGGGTAGATTTACTTCTGTGGGCAGAGTTCTCCCATAACTCTTTAAAGAATAGCTCCACGTTGAAATCCCCTTTTTTCATTAATTATGGTTTTCACCCGGGTCAGATGCCCATCACCTCAGTTCCTTTCGGGGTTCCAGCGACCGATGACCGAATCAAGGATCTTCAGGAATCCTGGAAAAGGATCCAAGAGGCTTTGAGAAACGCAACCCATAGACAAAAGACACAGGCAGATCGTCACCGTTGCCAGGCACCAGTCTTCAAACCAGGGGATAAGGTCTGACTCTCCTCCAAGAATATTAGACTGAAGACTCCAAGCCACAAGCTGGCTCCCAGGTTCTTGGGTCCATTCTCATTAATAGAACGGATCAATCCTGTGGCATATCGTCTGGAACTTCCTCCATCCATGAGGATACCCTCCATGTTCCACGTGTCACTGCTGAAACCTGTGTCCCAGAGTTCACGGTTCCATAGGACACCGATTGACCCTAAACCAGTCATAGTTCAGGGGCAGGAAGAGTTCGAAATTCAGTCTATTCTGGATTCCAGGAGTACGAGGGGTTTGGTACAATACCTGGTTCACTGGAAGGGCTTAGGTCAGAGGAAAGATCTTGGGTACCCTACCATCAAATACATGCCCCCAGACTGTTGAGACTCTTTCACTCCAAATTTCCCCAAAAGCCATATTGGAGTCGTCCTGAGGCCGCTCCTCAAGGGGGGGGTACTGTAAGGTCCGGGGGAACACCTCTCTCTAAGGGGGTTTCCCCCGCGACCTTACTTATCTCCACTCCAGCTCTGCCTTCTCGCCGCCGCGGGCGAGATCTTCCTGTTCCTCCGCTCCCCGCGGCGGCTACTGGTCTTGCGCATGTGCGCGCACGGCCGAGGACTTTTACATCCTCCCCCAGGAGGAGTTCCCGCCCCAAAATGAGGCCGCGCGTGCCTCTCCCGCGCGGCGCACATGCCTGATGCGCGTGCACCGCACACAAGCTGCACATCTAACACAGCTGGGGTAAGTTTCTCCCTACCAGTCCCTATCTTCCCTGGGGCCGCTCCCTCATTACTCCCCCTCTCCCTATTGGTCCTTCCTCCTACTTAGACCTTGCTCAGCCATTCATTCTTTGGCTGAGCATAGCTTTGTATGTCCTGTGTTAACCACGGTCGTGCCTGCCTCAGTCCCTGTCTCTTTGTCTCCTTAGTGATCTCTTGCGTACCGAACCGGCCTGGCTGTGGATCCGCTCTGGTCTTCTACCCTTGGTTTGTATCCTGACCTCCTGGACTCCCCAATCCATTTATCTCGGCTTGCGGATTCCTACCTCCTGGCTGTGGACCCCAGACTCTCGGTACCACCTATCTTCTGGAACCTCCCTTCTCGTCTGGCGAGTATCTTACTTTATCTTATACTCCCAGACGGTTCCAGACGCCTATTTTTCCACTTTCCAGGCATGTCCCCGTAGCTGCGGGTGCAGTTTGTTACCCATCTCACCTCAGTTTCGGGGTCCCTCCTTGTCCGTGGTGAGCACAGCGTAACAGGTGCCCATTGTGAGCTATAATGGCTTATCATGCCCATATTATTATATGGGTATGATGTACTACTATAACAATCAATGGGTACAGGGTGGGTATAGTGGGTCCGGGGAGGGTGGTTTGGCCGCCCGGGTGGGTATCAAGGCAGGGTGGGTTAACCCCTTAATTACTGTAACGGTTTTAACAGCTAAAGTGATTAAGGGGTTAGAGGACATCAGATTGTATTTGCCATGTATTTTTCTGGCAACGGAGGACAAGGACATTGCTAATCCTGAAGAGGACGCCCATCATATTGCAGGGATAAGTAGAACTGTATTTATTTACTTGATTTATGTATGCTGGCTAATGTTGTGTTTAACAATGGGCAGATAATCTATTATCCATATCTGGATAATAGTTATTTTGCGTATTACTGTACTGTATGTGTTTGGTGGGGGGTGTATTTATTTAAGGGTAGGACATGTTTTATTTTTTTACATACAGGATTGGTACCGCAGGGCTGCGGGGACCCATGGAGACCACCCGAGGACACTCGGACACCCACGGGTACAACCTGCGAGGAAGAACCGTTGACCCGCAGGGACCACCTGAGGGCCCCAGACACCCGTGGGAACCACCCAAGGGCCCCATACACCTGTGGGGATGACACAGGGACCCCCAGACACATGCGGGTCCACCTGTGGACCCCATTGGGGTCCACGGTGACCCGTGGGACCACCTGGAGGCCCACGGCACCTAGCAGGTGAGCACCTGAGACCTATAGAACAAGGTAAGAATCAAAAATCCAGCCGCTCCATAATACAAAAAATAGGCACTCACCAGCAAAAAGGGGTTAAAAAGGTATACTTTAATGAACTACATAAAAAACAAAAAAACAGACAGTACTAACTACTCTCCCACATGGTTGAGAGAGTGGTGGAGCACTGCTGAAAAAATGAAAGGGCTGGATGCTGCTTGCAAATTAAAAAATGCTTTAATTTAAGGCATTAGTAGACCGGGCTACAAATAAGGTACCTCTGACGCGTTTCGCACTATAGGAGCGCTTTATCAAAGAGTACTCTTTCAATGTAGCCCGGTCTACTAATGCCTTAAATTAAAGCATTTTTTAATTTGCAAGCAGCCTCCAGCCCTTTCATTTTTTCAGCAGTGCTCCACCACTCTCTCAACCACTTGGATTCATCATATCGGAAGGAGGCACACTACACCTGTCCAGGAAGGATTCGTGAGTTACTTATCTCTGTGATTGCAGTTCTATCATTTATGGCTTTATAATGCCTCATGCCTATGGGTTGAGGGGTGCTGTCCCATAAGTGGGTGTGGGGTGTGCTCTCTTCAGTGAGTGTACATTTCACACACCCACTGTGGTGCCTGCATACCACTCTTTATATTATCCTATAATATGGCTATCAAGTGAGCACTCAATGCCTATATACTGCATATGAAGTTAACTCTTGCCTGGATTCCTATGCTATATTGCACAATACTGCAGAGACATTTGTAGCACCTACAGGGATTCATTTCCCATACCTGCAATACTCTCCCACATGTTTCACGCCTACTGTGGCGCTTTCTCAAGGAGTAATGAAGGAAGGGAGGTCCTGGGTATTTATGACTCTCCCCGTCATACAAGACAGCTGATATCAATAATCAATTAAATATGTCTTGCAGAAAGAACAGAGAAGATAAAGAGAGAAAAGAAAAGAAAAAAGAGGCAGAACATCCCACAATAATCACGCATGATCTGCAGAAATTAACCCACACTATACCAGCAATAGTTATCAGAATTGATTAAATAAACTCATGTTTTGAATACATATTGTCCTTACTGAGTGATAGAACAACTAGCACAGGGAAAGTCTGAGCTGACAAATAAAAGTAAACAAAATTCACCTAGTTCCTCGTGTGACATAATAATATGACTACGGATACATCATTTAATACAATCCAATATGAATAATGCAATAAATCTTAAAGTATATAAATAATTGGTTATGCATTACAAATGCACCGTAAAGAATGCAATAAATGCAAAGATGTCCTATATATAGAAATCAATTAAGGCAAAACATAAGCATATATAGCTAATTTGAGCAAGATAAAAGAATATAAAGGAAAAAAGAAGAAAAAAGAAGAAAAAGAAGGCAACAATATAAACAAATAATGATAACTAAATCTGAAAGCTGTGTAGAACACACTAGGTAGAGATAACGAAGATTGAACTGATTGGAGCTCAATATAATGGATAAGTAGTGATGAAAAAACTAATAATAAATTTAAATATAAATATTATCATATTATTAAAGAGAAATAAAGAGAAATAAATCCTCTTGAATTAATATATTTAAAGGTTAAATAAGTAGTGGTAAAAATAACATTCATGGTATATCATAATAAACACTAATACTAAATTAATCTATAAGAAGCTCTTTAGATACCAATCAATGTTTAACCCATTAGGGACTAGAGTGTTTAATGTGAAAATCCAAAAAGCTTCACGCCTGTGAAGCAAATTACTTCTATCTCCCCCTCTATAGTGTGGTCTCACAGGTTCCAATGCGACACATTTGAAGTTAGTCAAACTTCCATTCTGACAGGTATCAAAATGTTTAGATACAGGGTGTAGCTGATCTTTTTTAGTGATCAATCTCATATGCTCAAGTATGCGCTGCCTCAGAGGTCTAGTGGTTAAACCCACGTAACGTCTGTTGCAGCCACACATGAGCATATAGATAACATGATCAGTATTACATGTTATACACGATAGAATATCAAACACCCTGTTACCATCTATCCCTGAAAAGGTCTTAGTCTTTAAAAGATATTTGCACATTTTGCAATGATGGCAGGGATAGCAACCAGTGAGATTAGGAAAAAATCCTTTACTCGATTTTAAAGTTTGTTTAGGCACACTAGGTGATAACAGATTCCCCATAGTTTCTGATTTTTGAAACACAATTCTTGGATCATCAGTCACTAAATCTTTTAAGAGGGGGTCTGTAGCTAGTATGTGCCAATTTTTCTTAATGATCTTTTTAATATCATATGCCTGGTTGCTAAACCTGGTAATAAAGAAAGGTGCCAATCGATTGTTAGCATTGCTCTGTTGTACAGTTTTATTTGATTTCTTTTTTAGAGAAAGTACCACGTGACTGGATCAGGTTATCTCTTAATTCTAGTTCTGAACACAGAAAACTGCAGCCCCTTAATCCTTTATTTTCCGGTGTCAACTCCTATTATTACTTTACTACTGCCTAAAGGCTTTGTTTCCAACCTCCTGGAGCTTTGACACGGTTTTTTCTTTGTTCAACACCCTGAGACCCCCAGACACCCTTGGGTACCCACTGGGGTGCACTGTGGGGCCTGCAGACACCCATCAGGATCACAGGGGACCCCCGTCATCCTGGGGTATTAATCCTGTGTGTAAAATAATAAATCATGGTTTTATGGGGGGGCACAGAGGGTGGGTGGGGTATTGGTGCTTACTACAGTAAATATTTTTACATTTAAATTGTATTCCTAGTGTAGATGAACAGGGGGTCTCCGGAGCAGAACCGCGTTGGTTTCAGGTCTGGGGACCCCCTGCTTCATGAGATTCAGGCCTCGGTATGGGGTGCCGGTATCCCTCTGCTTTGTTTACATCCCACGTGGATTTTAACATGTGGTTCAGCTCTGGAGACCCCCTGCTACATTACTGTAATGTTAGAATTTTAATAAAAACCCCTGCGATCGCCTGTGAGAGGCGCGCAGTTAGATTGACTGATTCAGCCTATCTCTTACTGAGCATCTATTACAGAGAGGCAGACCTCGGTAGGACTCACACAGCAGTGACCCCTGCTGTGTTACTCCGATGGGCCATTAGTCTGTTGCTTCACAACTTGTTAGGATCACGGGCATATCTCGAAATTCTATTTCGAAATTTGTTCGAATAACGGCTGCTACATCTGTATGTGATGACTATTTTAAATGTTTAATTGAAATCTTTATTCGGAGTCCTATAAAAGGACCAAGGACAGTGCAATTAATTAAACCCCTGATGAAGCCTATCAACAGGTGAAATGCGTAGGGTGAGAGAGTCAATTATCCAGCTGCATGAGGATCCACACACACCTATGGGATTGGAGGAGTTTGAAAATCCTTTTGACGCTAAAGCATGGATCAGATAAACGGCCGAGTGAAGGGAGCTCTCTATAGCTCTACAGTGACTGTTTAGTGAGCAGGCCCAGCATCTGAAGCGTGGAGTCAGGAGTAAGAAAAAAAACTGGCTCTGAAACCTGAAATTTAATAGCGGGGCCATGCGTGCTGAAGGTGAGCTCACTCGCACTGTGGGATGGCTGGGAGCTGTGTGGGAAAAGCCTCCTCTAGAGGTCTGGGTACATCTTTCCCCCCCCCTCCCTTGGCCAATAGATAAGTGCAGGACTACAAGTGTTTGGAGACAAAGGCAGAGAGACCACAGATCCAGCAGAGACCACACATGAGGGGGCTCAGCGGCTACAGCACAGGGACAGAGAAGTCAAAGGCTGGGTCTGATATCTGCAGCACGATCACAAGATTGCTTGCGCTGAAGGTGAGCCTGCTGAGATTGTGGAAGAGCTGGTGGCTGTGTGGGAGAGGTCCCTTTATTTTGGACATCTGGGTACATCTGCCACCCCCCCCCCCCCCTCCTCCTCTTGCTAGGATACAAGTGTGGGACTGCACAGGCTGGGGCTGAGCGCTGAGAGACCAAAGACCTAGCGGAGACCATATATTTCAAACGTCCGGACCAGGCAACTGCAAAAATCAATATTTACATTGCAGCAGCCAAACTAATTGGAGGATCGCATCAAGCAGCAGCAGCAGCTGAAGAATCAGTGAGTATATCTAAGTCACAGTACAGCACCAAGTAGGAAAGTGGTTGGGAAACATCAAGAAAACCACATTAGAGGGGTAAGGTTGCGGTGCCAGTAATGTCTGTGACACGCGCGCCCGGCGGGGGGGGGCGGCGCGTGTCACAGCGCTAACCATGATCTGCGGTCTGTGAGGAGAGGAGACTCTTGTGATGGGAGGGGGCGTGGTCGGGGATTTGCGGGGGCGTGGCCATTACGTCACGCGGCTGGTTCGCCCTCATTGGGTGAACCACCGGTGGGGGCGTGGCCACACCTCCGTCACTAGGAGTAAACACAATTTTATTGAGTTGGGAAAAAACCTGCAGCACGGCGCGGCTGCACCTTCTGCGTGACGGTGCATAGTGGGCCCAGCCCCATTGAGGGGCGGTGTTTACACGCACAGTGCACGCCGCGCAATGCGCACAGGCTGTACTGGGACCGCAGCCTAAGACTGTACAAAACTATCTGGTAACATATACACCCACACAAGGTATCAAGTATAAGACTTTCACATACTGTGCATCATAACGACGAAACAACTACAGTACATCCTGCAATGGATTTACAGTACAATAGAAATCGGAAAGTGTTATCAAATAGCGCTTAAATCTAATAAATCTAATAAAGTAATATTCCTTAAAATAAGGATATGACCCATGTTAATTTTTCTGACACACAAGTGTCATCAAAGTGACATAAAAGTGATTTTGTGCTTATTAGTGCTAAAATAAATTATTTGTGATTCTGTGATAAGTGAAAATATGAAATTCAAATACAAACAACTCTGTAAAGTGCAGCTCAACCCTTGATGTGGATTGCTTTCCCAATCTACGCAGTTCTTAGATATCCAGATAGTTCAGGGAGCGCGAGTACATGTAACAAAAAAGCATACAAAAAAATTGTGCATAATGTCTTGAAATCTAAAGGGATTTTCAGTAATCCACCCATGACCAAATATGATAATTTTCCTGCCCATGACAAATATGGTAATTTTCCCATACGCTCATAAAGAGGTTGGCGTAACTCTGCAGAAAATTACCATATTTGGTCATGGGCAGATCTCGGCGCGAACCTGGTCACCTGGCATAGATATATAGATGATATTATTTTCATTTGGAAGGCGTCTCGAGATGATCTGGATAGATTTCTCATCTATTTAGACTCTAATTTAGTTCATTTCAAATTAATTAACTTCCAATATCAGTAACTCTATGGTCAACTTTTTGGATTTAACCATATATATTGAAGACAACATAATAAAAACTATGAATTACTTTAAAGAAGTTGATGCTAATAATTTTATCCTACAGTCAAGTTGCCACCATAAAAATTGGGTAAATAACATCCCTTTTGGCCAATATAGAAGAATTAAATGTAACTGTACAGAGAACGAAGTATTCTTAGAGCAATCCAATGTCCTTACAAAGAAGTTTATAGAAAGGAAATATAAAAGAACAAATGAGGCCTTCAATAAAACCCTATCCATAACAAGAGAATCAATTCTAGCTCCCAGTGTAAAACAGGAAAAGAAGAACTTAGAAATACCCTTTTTAAAGTCGTATAATAAAGCAGCAGGGAAGATTAGAGATATCTAAAATAAACATTGGTATGTATTAAAAAAGTATCCCATCCTTGGAAGTCAGATCCCAGAGAAAGCACAGGTTTTGTATAAAAAGGCTCTGAATATTAAAAATAAAATAGCCCCAGTGCTTTGAGGAAGATTAATGAGACCAAGACACCAGGATGGTTAGATCTCCTCAAGGGATTCTTTCATTGCAAAACTTGTCTGGCATGTAAATATAGCACCATCTCAGGAGATAAATTTGGATCTAACATTACAAGTAAAAATTACTTTAGACTGTAGATCCAAATTTATACTTTATCTCATTGAATGCCCGTGTGGCCTACAATATTTAGGAAAAACTATCCGACAACTTAGGACGAGATTTTTAGAAAACATTGGGAATATAAAAAGAAAATTAATCACACACAGTGTGTCTAAACATTTCCTTAATGTTCATCACGCAGATCCTATGGGATTAAAATATATAGGCATTGAGCAAGTCATGCCCAATTGGAGAGGTGGGGACAGAGATATAGATCTTACAATGAGAGAATCCTTTTGGATTTATGAGTTAGGCACTCTGTCACCAGCCGGTCTCAATGCAGACTTCGATTTGAGTGCTTTCCTCTGATATGTTGTATACACCTAATACACGATCCAGTCTCTAACTTTTGTTTTCTATACCCACAGATGTGGCTATATCAGTGTCTCTTATGTTGTATGTTGTTTATGTTTTTAGGCTTATATTTTAGATGTAGTTTATTACGTTAGCATAACTTCTTTTTTTATATACTGTATATGTATTTTTGAGCTCCAAAGCATGTATTGCATGGAGATTTTTAATGTTTATGCATGCCTCATAATTGTGTTTTTACAAAGCCCATTGGTTAATACATTGTATTGATTAATAACATCACCCGCGCTGTGTTGTAACGGCATTTAGACACTTTGTATTGGTTTACCATCAACCAATGGATAGTGCAGACAAGGTATTTAAAGACCCGGTATTCAACTAATGACACTCCTGATGAAACCTTGGTGAAAGGTGAAAAGCGTTGAGTGATCCAGTACCCAGTTAAGATCAACGGGGAGGCTCCACGCAGCGTTACCTGCTCGCCCACAAGCCGATTCGGGACTTCCATCCGGGGACGCAACCCGGAAGTGCGGAGGATGGACGGCATGAGTGCCACAGTGTATCGAGCAGAGAGATTGTTCCATAACTTCAACTGTTTGTGTTGATCATTTGATCTAAATGCGCATATGATTCTGACACCATATGAGTGCAATTTTATCATTTTACTGCACATAAAATTTGTTTTATCAGTCTATACTATGTTCGCTTTTTCTTGTTACATGCCATGAGGATTCCGTTACATGCTGTTCCTAAACGTGACGACATCATAGATACCACACCACTATACTATAAAGAAACCTTTACGTATATCACAACACAGAGAAATCTGTGAGTACACATAGCATTGGATTACTGAAAATCCCTTAAGATTTCAAGACATATTGTACAATTTTATTGGATTTACTGTACAAATCTGTCCTGCTATATTGGACTATATTTGCTCAAAAAGAGCTAATCCATTCAAATAACATTTTAAGAACTTATCTTCTAAAAAAAGAAGGGTGACATTGTTACAAATATAGCAATAGGCAATTCTCCTGCATTGTAGGGTTTAAAGTTCAACATTTATTGCATATGTGTAGCACTATACATTGTCTTAACAATCTATGTTTTAAAGAGTGTTTTTATATCTGGATACATCTCTTCTTGACCAGTACAACCCAGATTGGGAATTATATTGCTATTCCCATTCTTAAACATTCCGTGGTATTAGTGTGGTTGTTTCTGTCCAGAAATTGAGATCTGGTTCAGGTTATTATTTTTTATTGTTGTTTTGGTTAGTTAAGTGTGGTCAAGCTTGAACCTAGCATAGATATACTTAATTGTATATTGGATGATTGTTCTTTCATATACAAACTTTAAAATAAAAGAATCTGTTTCATCACATGTCATCTTGTGGGTCTCTTGGAAACTAGGTACAACTAGCTTCTGGGGAACTAAGGTTCCCATTACTAATATCATTTCATGCGCTAGGGTGAATGCTTATCTATTTCAACCATTGTTTTATGGGAATTGAATATTCTCTTTCATTTACCTAAGCAGCAGAAATCATTCTAGTACAACAGTGGTCAGGTCCCATCCACATTTCTGTAGATACATCTATTTAGCGCCTTTTAATTTCTTTTTGTTCAATTGAGCTTGAATTAATAGCTGCAATGGAGCAGTATGATAGGCATTACTGAAACATGGTGGGATGAAACTCATGATTGGGCAGTTAATTTAGAGGATTATTCCCTTTTCAGAGGGATTGAGCAAATAGAAGAGGAGGTGGAGTATGCTAATATGTTAAACCGGATCTAAAACCTATTATAAGGGAAGATGTTTATGAAGGGAATGATGAAAATGTAGAGACCTTGTGGATAAAAATTAGCAGTGGAGGTAAAAGTATAAAGAAAATGTTTGTAGGGATATGCTATAAACAACCACATATCTGAGAGATTGAGGAAGCTAAAATACTTTTGCAAATGGAGAAGGCATCACAACATATCTTATATGGACATAATCCTATGCATTTCGTAGAGATAAACTCTATTTCATCAGGTTTTCCCTGTGCAGGGTGATGCTTCTTTTCCACATACTTTGCATTTACATATTTACCAATGGCCAACAGAGGGGTTTCGAAGTGTATCCAGACACTAGGGAGTTCAACAGGCATATCGATGTATGCCGATATGCACACATGTACAGTATTTCTGTTCAGCAACTACTACCACATTAATTGTATATCAATACCTATGTGGAATTATGTGAAACTCTTTACACACATCTGTATGGTAGTTGGAGTATTAGATGCACTGGCTTTAACATCATGCACACTCTTACATACAACTTGTTTAGGCTAATGTTGTATCCTTTATATTAGATACACTCCTTTGAATAACCAGATAGCTACTTCTCCAACTACAGTATTTTACACTTCCATATTATCTATTTGTTTTCACTGTATACTGTATATTATACACTTTGCTATTGAATCATCTACTTTTTGATGGAATACATTTACTTTTTAACTGTTTTTTTAGGGATCATATGTTATAATGTCCTATATCCAGTTATCTTAGTTTTATATATTTTTCAATTGTTAAGGCCCACTGAGGGATTATTTGTATCCCGCCAAGACCATATAGGTCTGCAATTGGAATATTCATGAGTGCAGTTAATTAGGGGACTTTTTTAGACCCCCAGTTTGGGAATCTGTTTTGTTTTTTTACATGGTGGCATAAATATATCCATATAATAGGATAGTATCAATTTAAAAAAAAATATATGAAATTGAATGCAGACACTAATGGACAGAAAATAAAATCTTTTTATCCATACCCCGAGCTTGATAAATATACTCCAATATGTCCCAGTATGTGAAAGATCAAACACAAGAAACATGTAAACCACTACTGAGCTTTTTACTATCTTGCGCAAAAATGGGAGTATACATGACCCTAGTTGTGCCATTTTCTACAAATGTAATTCACAAAAAAAAATTTGCGGTACAAAAATGCCAATTATTGCCCAGTTTATTAATTTAGGCTAAATGTCACATCTCCAATGTGGAATTTGAAAAATTGTCTGTGCTAGCTACCAATTACCACTAAAGGCAATCATGTTCTGTATAGTATTGTAGCACATACCCACCACTCATCCACAGATCCTAAGCTACAGTATCTCACCAAATAAATCAAAGCTGTATTCTATTACTTGCAATATCATTTCTTTCCATTCTGTCTTTTCATATATTTTCATATATATGCATGAATGAGAATTTGCAGTGGTTTTTTTTGTTTTGTTTAGCTCCTCCTGGCATTAGGACGCTGCTTTATATAAATTAAAATACCACAATCAAAACTTTGTGATTTTAAATGGTAGCAAAGTGCAGTCAACTGTCATTATTTCTGATTGCTACCTGTGCCTGACGCAACATTTTGAGATGTGGATATAAGTGTACCAGTGCACTAGCTTTTGACCACTCTTTTAAGAAATAAATAACTTCTAAAGGAGAATTGGTCAGTACTTTCTCAATATCTCCACTGTTCATTCACTATAAAAAATAAAGTATGATACAGTAAGGCTTTTCTGAACATTATGTTCATACATACACTTAAAGTATACACTTTGCTATGTTCTTTCTATGTTAGTACAGAAACATAATGTCCGACATTTATCACTAAAAATATCACAATCATTATTTAAGATACCAAACTGCATCATTGAAAACACTCCAATGTGCTTACATTTATTGCAGATCATAAGTAGATATTTCGATCTGTTATGCACCTACAGTACCTGTATAGTCTGTTCTTGCATAATGACCATCTTCTGACTTTGTAGTTGCTGTTGTGTTCTCTGTTAAAAAGAATGCGATTAAATAGTTAGTAGCAATAACCACGTTTGTGTGAGCAATTTTTATTTGAAAGAGATATACTTAAATAGGCATTTTTATCTTTCTGAAAATACATATTGATTTAAAAACACTCCATACCTTGGAATTTCTTTCAAGATATGTGATAGCCTGACCCCTTGCTAAACAGAAGAAATGTGTTACAAATAGAAAACCGCAGCAAATTATTTGTCACCGATCGGTTCATTGTGTACTCTCAGCAATTAAATGTCAACCTATTGTCTGCTTATATCTTAAGCAATTTAAGGCTAATATATACAGTATATTGAAAGTATGAACAATGAAGACCCCTAATCTCTCCTAGGGACAATATAGAATACAAAAAGTGTTCCCCGCACTCCAAATAAATACGAGAAAGTGTTCCCCGCACTCATTTCCTACCCTGTTAGGGATTTCTTTCTCATATCCCTCACTTTTTAGTGATATCACCCCCCCCTTCCCTCACCATCCCTCCCTTTTTTGTTATCATTATCATGTGATTTGCGCTTTATGCACAGTATCATTCTATGTTATTTAAGTTTGCTCATTAATACACATAAGTATTTCAACTATCACTTACTTTCTCGCATTTATTTGGAGTGCGGGGAACACTTTTTGTGATATATATATATATATATATATATATATATATATATATATATATATATATATATATATAGTTTCAGGATAAATTTACTAACCAGCAGGTAGTGAAAGACTTCCCTCTAAGGCAGGGGAGCGCAAACTTTTTTCCCTGCCCCCCCTGCTGGCAGTTCCCCTCTCTCTGCACCCCCCCTCTCTTACCTCGACTCCGGCGTCTGGGCGTCACGATATCACATTGCCATGGCAACATGATGTCACATGACCTCGCGGCGTCATTTGATGCCACGTTGCCTTGGCGACACATCTAAGAAGCCGCCAGTGCCAAAGTAAGTGAAGTTTACAGAGGCCTTCACCTCTTCCCCGGCACTTAATTTAAGTGCTATCGGGAAGCGCGTGGGGCCTCTGTAAACACTGCGCCCCCGCAGTCTGTCTCGCACCCCACAGCCCCCAGTTTGCACACCGCTGCTCTTAGGAACAGCATCAACTAACTTACTATGGCTAGTGTACTGTATTACTTATTGCATCTAACTTATTTGATTTATACACCTCGACATTTGAACATCGTAGGATTTGGACATTATTTTAGTAAAATGTTGCTTAATTTATTCTAATTATATATCATCTATTTTAGTATATATCTTTTTACATAGTCCGTTTATTTATTGCTTCATATTTTAATTATATGATTTACCTATAGCTTATATCTGACCATTCGCTACACCTATAGAGGTACTCATACCCATCTGTGCCTATATTCTTACTAGCTTCTATCTGACTGCTGACTGAAAACCCTTTTGTACCCACTGTAATATACTCTCCTCCTGAGCTTACAGGGGCTGTGTGAGTTTGTAATATACTGTCCTACTCTCTCTTCCTCTCCTCGGTCACTACTACTCTTACTCTGTGGCAATATGTTTCCTAATACTGGCCATCTTATCACGTCCCACACCCTTCCCCCCTCAGAGAATGCCTCTTCTGCTGCACTTCTTCTACAGTGGTCTCTCCATCAGCCACACCCCCAGAACAGGGAAAAGATAGGACGGAGAAGTTAGCATACTCCCCTCCAATCCCATTGGAACCAGCTGCATGACTGGATCAATCTCCACCCTATGTAAAATCCCCCCACGCCCCCCTGTGATGGTGAAGGGGTACCCAGGCCATTAATAAAGTTATTTGCCCCGGCTGGGTGCCCCTGTGCCTAATTGGGGAATTGGGAGTGTCAGCTCTTCAACCCAATTGTGGCATCTAACTGCATGTGTTTTTACTGTTCCAGGAGTGCTAACCAGCGGAGATGTGCAAGGCGTGAGTTTCAGGGATGATTTTACGGTAAAATGTTGTCAGGGTGTGTGTGTGTTTTTGAGTAATTGCTTGCTTTGTATTGAGTGTGATATTTTTCTATTTCTGTTTATTATATGGATGTAATTGTTCGTCATTTTGCTGCATTATTTGTAATATTTTGTGCGATTGATTTTCGTTTTGAAGTTATGATGTCTTGTAATGGGTGTTGGGTCCTGGTTTTAATGGTTGTGCTGCCTAGTTGTTTTATTAATTAATAGCTTTCTTGGTTACTGGTTAAATTAATTAATTGTTGTGTTGCCTAGTTATTTTATTAATTAATAGCTTTGTTGGTTACTGGTTCAATTAATTAATTGTTGGGGTGTTTTATTAATTAAATTCCTTTGTTGCTTAGTGGTTCAATTAATTCAATGTTGTGTTGGTTAGTGCTTTTATTAATTGCATTTGTTGGCTAGTGTTTTTATTTATTGAATTGGGGTGTTTAGGTGTTTCTGTATGTTTTATTATTATGCCTTTTGGCCATTCATGTATTTTGATTAGGGTGCCCATTGAGTGCTATAGTAATTTATCATGCCCATATTATATGGGTATGATGTACCACTATACCACTCAATGGGTACAGGGTGGGTATAGTGAGTCCAGGGTTGGTGGTTAGGCCTCCCGGGTGGGTAGTGGGGGAGGGTGGGTTAACCCCTTAATTACTATAGCGGTTATTAACAGCTAAGGTGATTAAGGGGTTAGGGGCCATTAGAATGTATTTTGCTATGTATTCTTTCTGGCAACGGAGGACATGGACCAGCAGTAAGCTATTGAGGATACCCTTCATATTGGCAGGGGTAAGTAGAATAGTTTTTATTGACTTTAATTATGCTGCTTGGCTAATGTGTTTAATAATGGGCAAATAATCTATTATCCATTTTTGGATAATAGTTATTTTGCCCATTACTGTACTGTATTTGGTGGTGGTGGGGGCGGGGAGGTCTGTATTTATTGAAATGTAGAGCACTGTGGGTAATTATGGGTGTTATTTAAAGATTCATTGGTGTTCTGTTCATTAAGCCACTTTTTGCACTTACAAAGACCTTAGGGTCGAAACGTTGTGTATGCTGTAATAAATCTCTTTATTTTGGAAATCTGTGTGCCCCATCTTCATTCCTTTTTGTATGCCATGGATTGGATGCAGCCGATCGTACATTGATGGGAGCACCGGTAATTGTATCACTCTTTATCATATTGTGGTGTGCAGCATTTACTCTTTGTTATATCACTTTATTGAAATGTAGGCCATGTCTTTATTTTTTTAAATACAGGAATGGTACCGCAGGCCTGCGAAGACCCACGGGGACTACCCGAGAAATCCCGGATGCCCACAGGGATCACTCGAGTACCACCAGACACCCACGGGAACCACCTGAGGACCGACCCGACACCTGCAGGGAGGAACCGGGGACCAGCGGGGACCCCTCAAGGACCCCCAGACACCTGTGGGAGCAACACAAGGTCTCCCAGACCCCAGTGGGAACAATCTGAAGGCCCACAGACACCACTGGGGATGAACCGTGGACCCCCAGACACCCGTGGGGTCCACCTGTGGAACTCATTGGAGCCTGCAGGAACCCGCAGGGACCACCTGGAGGCCTCTGGAGCCTAGTCGGGACCATCCGAAGCCCCCAGACACTAGTGGGTACCCCCCGGGGTGTACTGTGGGGCCTTCAGACATCCATCGTGACCAACCGGGGACCTCCGCCGGTCTGTGGTATTAATCCTGTGTGTAAAATCATAAATAATGGTTTCATGTGGGGGCACAGGGGGTGGGTTGTGTATTGTTGTTTATTAAATATTGTAATCATTTTTGGGGGTCTAGGAGGGTGGTAGTAGGGTTGTTGTGTGTATTTTTTTTATTGTGGGTAGCGGGGGTTGGTTAAGGGGGTATTGTCCCTGAAGGATGGTGGATAGGGCTACCGGGTGTGTAGCGGGAGAGGGTTGGTTAACCCCTTAATTTCTACAGCGGTTACCCACTAAGGTGATTAAGGGGTTAGGGGACATTAGATTGTATTTTTTTATTCTTCTGTATTGTTTGTAGCACCGGAAGACAGTGATAAGGATGAGGACAGCCTTCACCGTGGCAGCCCGGCAGGGGTAAGTGCAAGATGTATTTACTTTATTTATGCTGATAATTGTTGTATTTAAAATTTTCAAATGCACTATTATCTATATCTGATAATAGTAATTTTGCCCATTATTGTTCTGTATGTCTTAGGAGGGGGGGGGAGGGTGTATTTATTTTAAAGTATTTTTTTTGGGGGGGGCACCATTGGTACCGCAGGCAAGTAGGGACCCCCTGACTCCCACGGGGATCACCTGGGGACACCCGCCGGCCCGTTGTATGGATGGTGTGCCTGAAAAAAGGTAAACAAAGAAATGTTTCTAAGTCTAGCCAGCTCCTTTTGCACCTGCTTTTAGCTGGTTCGTTTTTCTGGCACATTTTTAAAGTATGATTCACTTAGCGCTGTTTAGAGAATCCCGCGGACTGGCAGAAATCGTCTCATTTGCCTTTTTTTTGCCTGATCGGGCGGATTTTGTGCGCAGGCCAGAAAAAAGCACTGTTATCACTGCTTAGTGAATCGCGCAGCAGCCTGTATTGGCCTTAAAAGCCACTTTTCACTCTTAAAACAACTTATCGGAGCTTAGTGCATAGCCCCCTATGTGTTAGGGGGCGTGGGAAGGGTGGAGGGTGGGTGTATTCATTTAAAAGTATTGGCCTTTATATTTTTTTGGGGCACACTATTGGTACCGCAGGCCAGCGCGGACCCCCGGATTACCACGCGGATCACCCGAGGGCCACGGACACATCGCACCACAGGGGAGGAACGAAGGCTTTATGTTCACATCATTTCTTTAGTATGCCTTTCTGAATTTTGATACCTGACGGTTCTGGAGCTCATTTGCTTTTTTTTTTAATTTGTTTTGACTTTTGCCTGCACGCCTACATCTAATACACAGGTCCAATTCTACTATACACTTGTGGATATGTACTACCAGTACATGTCCATTCAATTTGTATTTAGACTATCAATGCTTACCAAAATGGGCTATATCACTATGTGCAGTGATGTATTCCTTTCAGGTGACTATACTGTATCTTTCAACCTCTCAGCTGCTTTTTGTACAGCATAGCGCTGTTTGAGTTTTTAAGACCGTCACATGACTGTGGTTTACAGCATTTAACTTTGCTGATGTTACATATATCTATAGTGCTAATACACTATACGACGCTACCATTCCTTTTGATGGTCCTTAGATCAAAGGGCTCATATCAGCCTGGGATTCGAACATTGTATATGGGCATTTAACTATTTTTTATCTAACAAGTGCTACACGTGAGCTCCATTCTCAAAGCGGGTATCCCTCCTGGTTTACCACTTACAGTAGCTTATTACTATAGACTGCATCACTCACAGCTGTCAACTATCTGTGTGTCAAAGCGCAAGAGCGCAGTCCTAGCTAATTTAACAATATTGTATCTGTTTAGATCCACTCAAATTTCTAAGGTATTTCTATAGCAATGTGTTTATATGCTATATCTGATACACATTAATTGTGATGCAAGTTCTGCTTCTCAAACCGTATTTCAACGGCACCCATGGGGTTAAATGTAGCTATCAATTGGAAGCAAAGACAGTGTACAAAAGGATGACTGGGGGAGATCACGCCCCCCCCCCCCCCAGCCTAGCAGTCTTGAGAAAGAGCACAGGCTCTAAACGATCATCGGCAGAGGCTGACTAACTCACTGGCAGAATCACTCTGAGCTCTTACTACTATTCAGCAAGTAGAATCATACATTAAGGTTGCGATTTTGAGGTTAGTGGTTGAGTACACCACATATATAGATAGCCTTAGCAGCCAGCACTACTACTTAGATATTTACTTCACTATACCATACTGTTATATGCGTGCCAAAATCACAGAGCTCAGATTGCAAGATACCCCTAATGCCTGCAAATGAATTTACAGCCGGGAGTGCTCAAACTAGTGGTTAACTATATCACAATATACATTTAGTTTGTGCACAATTCCTGCACCCAATCCGATATTGCTTATCAGGATTTTTATTTTTATGTTTACTGACCAAGTTTTGCCTAGGTGTTCTTTGAAACTGGATAAATTACCTTAGCCATTTACTATATCTCCACAGCAGCTAAGCAAGCTGCAACAAATGTATCCATACAGTACGTATTGGATCATTTAAAGCAGCATAACAAGCTGCAACATTTGTATCTACTAGTAATACATTTACAAAGTGTGCCAATTTACAGATGCATAACAAATCACGGCGCCATTTTCGTGTGCGCTGCTGTACTCCACACGGCATGAACGCGGCCAATCGCCCCAGGCACACGTGTTTATCGCAGTTGATTTTTTTGAATTTCATTGATTGTGTGCAATAAAATGCAATTAAATTAATGAATTGTAATGTGTACAGTATTGTGCTACTGTGTCAATTTCAGGTGTTTAAAAACCAGAACACTAAAATGCCATTTTATGCACTCGTCTGCACTCGCGTCTTAAGGCGGTACGGTTGGAAGAAATCCTGCGCCATGACATGGGTATTCCAAGGTATACACCGCGTGATTTGTTAAAATAATGGCCACTGCATCTGTAATTTGCCTAATTATAGTCAGTGTTAGAGAGTAGCGGATCGTAGGGGGTACTTAGCCATGGTCTGGATTGGAGAGAGGCGGACCGTCGTGGTACTTTGCCGAGGTCAGTAGCGGAGAGGTGTGGATGGTCGTATGTAGCCGAGGTCAAGAGAATAGAAGAGCGGAGTAGGGGAGAGTAGCCAAGGTCAGGAACAAGGAACTAGGAGCAGGACAAGACTGTGGAGGCAAGACAGCAGTGAACACTTCGCTAGCAGGAAGGTTTATGCTCAGCCAAATTGCCAGTGTGGCAGCTGAGCATATAAAGGGAGGTAGTTCATAGAGATTGGAGCATACTCATGAGTATGCCTTGCTGTGGTTAGCTGGAGAGATAGCACAGGTGTATACACAGGCAGAGGAATCAGCAACAGGTGTAGTAAAAGCAGAGAAGCAAGAAAGGTTCTGCGCATGTGCGCGAGTGCCGCACAAAGTGGGTGCGTGCTGCGCAACGGTGGCGTCGCGAGCGCAGCCTGGAGGCGGGGACGGCATTTAGTGCAGAGTGTGGTCCGTGCTAGCCCCTAGATGGAATGCTGGTGTTCGCCGGCAGGCGAGATGTGCTACACAAGGCAGGAGAAGTGGAACACCCGGTCGCGGGTTGGGGTAAGCGAGGAGGATGCCGAGCGCACCGAGGATCACGGATCCTTACAGTTCTTTCTCTTGTGTGTTTGCTATTAGTACATTTCTCAGCACAGCACCTTAACCTTCATACTCCAATCCCACATGGCAAATAGCAGAGTAGGGGTACCTACTTCCCCCTACCCCTCTCCCACTAGGTGTATCTTTTAAAATGTGTATTTATATCTATGTAGACAGTCCTGGTAATTTGATAAGCCAGGATGTCTACATAGAGATGTTGGATCAAAGGGAGGGAGGTCGAGAGGTGTCAGGTCGTGTGGTGAGCGGGGAAGGGTGAAGTAATTCCAAAGACAAAGACTCCCCTGCGAGGGAGACTCTTTGTTCTTTCAGACTCGGTGGAGCCTACCCAGCAGGAGATATGGGCCTGACAATGGGAAGCCATTGCTCGTGGGCACAGTTCCCATTGGCAAGTTCAAATTTTCCACTTGCCGGCTTCTTGAGCCTCCTCAACCCACACCCTCCTCTGACGTGTACAGCAAGACGAGCCCCAATCTCGGATTGGCTGTTGCAGGTAGGATCCGTTCACTGATTGGTCGCCAGTCCCTTTTCCATGTTAAACATAGGACAGCGAGGTCTATGTAGAGGGAATTCCTGATCAGAGAACCAGACAATCTTGGGACTTGGTATGGGTGAAGCGCTGGCTGGCTTTTGAAAAGTGCTTTGCTCCGAATAGCAATGCACTTGGCACAGAGTTACCGGAGAAGCCTGGCCTAGCTGAGGACAAGTTCTCAGATCGCAGCCAAGTTCTAACTTTCATCAAAGTTGCGGTAAGCAGGGAAAGCCAGGTTTCTCTCCCGAAAAGAATACCGTGGTGTGCCTGGACGTGGAGCGGACAGGGTGAGCCTTCTGAAGCAGGTGCCCTGCACCTAGTGCCACTAGAGACTCCCACCAGACCCCCAGTTAAGTGTGCATTTACTGTATTTTGTGTTTCACTGTATGTCTGCAGGATTTACCAGAATAAACCCAATTTTTTCCACTACCTTGTCCTGCCTAGTGACTTGATCCCAGAAGGTTAAAGGTCTTAAAAGTACTGGTCTCCCGGGACAGCTAGTATTGTGTTTTAATGTTTATTGTGTGTATCGGGGGTAGGGGAATGTTGCATTTGGCCCATGGTGGGTGTTTATGCCTACTGAGTGGGCAGCGGGAGGTGTTAACCCCTTCATTACTTTAGAGGTAGCAACCGTGAAGGTAATGAATGGATTAACTCCTCCCGCAAAGGCCTATTCACCCACCCTGGGCCAAATACCACCTTTACCCACACCTGCTACCCACAATAAACCGGCCACTGGTATTTAACCCTTCAATACCTTTGCGGTTTGCCGCTAAGGTAATGAAACTGCCTGTAAGTGTATTTTTATTACATGCGATTGAAGCAGGGGGTCCAGAGACTCCCGGCTTCAATCCGATGCAGGAAAAATCATTTTATTTTCTAAATCCTACTGCAAATCTCAACTCGCCACCCTTGGGGTGGTGAGAGGAAATGTGCAAGTAGCTCGCTAGGTGAGAGCCCCGATGTTCTCATCTGAGCTTCTAGAATAGGGTGATTTTATATAAAATGCGAGTTGGTAGGTTATCGTAGATTTCTGAATAACAATTTTGCCAAATAGTATGGGAAGTGTTTAAAAAGCTTGATGAGTTAGTTATCAAAGCTACTAGAATTGGCCCCAAAATGTTTACAAAATAACTTACAATAATTATTTCAAATAATTTTAGATGTCAGATCTTGAGGAAAAAAATGCATTAATCAATCAATGTAGCAACAATTTGCAGACTGTTAGCATGTCTAAATGTGAATTTTGTGTGTTCCTGTTCTTCTATAACTCACAGTAATGATTATCATGAGAGTCCTTTACAAATGAAAGGGTTTTTTTCTACTGCAGTTAGAATGGGTGACCAGTGAGATTATCTAGCAAAAAACATATACATCTATTTATGTGTAACCATTCTCTATGTAGAAATTCCTTTAAGAGGTTGAAAGTGTACAAGCATACTTAACAATGCTTCTTACTGCAGCACATTAATATCCAGGTAGAATAGATAATGGTAATGGATCTCTAGTACTCCACTAATGCAGTTTTTGGGGCTATTTCAAGTTCTAGGTATTTAGAAGAAAAATCAAAGACAATTCTCTATACTAAAAACAGCACTGCACTTTCCAATGTATCAAAATCGTGATGATTTCAATCTTAAAAACCGACCCTTGGCTTCTTGAAACCTTTATAAAAGAAGTGAATAAAAACACTGTAGTTCAGAAAGATGAGAATAAATAGCTTGTTACATCTGTTTAAGGAACTTGTGATGTAGCCGAGTTTAATGGATTAAAGCTCACAAAATATGCTAGGATGAAACGTCAAAAAGGGGTGGGGAAAAAAGCGATTATATTGTGACTGCGCTATTGAGAATTTTATTTTCATAATATCAATGCTAATGCGTAATATAGCCTAGATATGAAATATTTGCAAGATATTAGTTAATTAAAATATTTAATAAAATATTTATTACATTTAACTAAAGCTTCTACTGTATGTACAACAATAGTGCTCAGTTTTCTTTTTAATTGATCCTTTCTTAGAATGGGCAACAAGATTAAAATTCAGCAGAAAAGTCCTGGGTCCTTGCAAAATAAAAATGTCTGCTGGCATTGTTATTCTCAATGAACGATGATTAAAATCGCTATGATGAGCTCTTTTCCCCATCATTGACTGGATGTTGTAGCTGATTACCCTATTTTGTGCTCAAGCTAATTGGCGATTTAGTGCAGTAGTACCGAATCTGCACTATTGCATCTTAGTGAACTACCCCCTACAAATCTTAGACCCAGATGCAGAAAACGGTGAGCTTTAGCACACCTTTACTCCAGAGTAATGGCTGTACTGTAGCACCCTTTTCTTCAACTGTTAAAGTGAACTTGTTTTGGAAACCTGAGTATCACCAAACAATTCTGGGTTGCCACTTAACGAATCACAAAAACAGATAAAATACAGTAGGCAGCTTTGTAACTTTATATATAGTAATGAACTTTGGCATACAGTAGGCTTACTATCTTCTAGCTCTGGCATGATTAAAATTAACACAAATAATAATACTATTAACAGTATTAGGCCTAGACCAACATTGAAATTACTGAACTGAAATTGTCATTAGAAAAATACATGTATTTTTCAACTACATAAAAACAGTACTTGTATTAATTTCTATTGGAAAAGAAATTGAGGCTCAAAAGTCTCAGTTCAATATTTTTTTATCCAGCGTGATATTGAAAACATCACTTTGTAGCTAAATACTGAGCGCCCAAAAATATTTTGATAGTTAGACATGTACTGTACTGTACACCTCTTAGTATCAAAGAAGCAAAAATTGCTTGTCTGTTCTGTAAGTTTTAATGAAGGGTATGTAGAGCAAGAGAGCAATAGCAGGAGTTAAGATGGTTTTGCACATCACACACGATAATCAGTTATCAAACTGTCTTTAAAATATAAGGATACTGTGCCACATCTCAAAGAATTCTTAACCTTTTGTACATGCTCAAAGCTCTTCTGACCTTATTCTACAAAGGTTGGTACATTTTTGCTCTAAAAGCAGACAGGGAGAGAGCCTTTTAATGTAAACAAACTTTTCTTTAAAAATAATGTGGATCTGTAGATTTGCAAATATTCAAATATATAAGCAGAGGTTCTCCATACCCTCTAACAACATTACAATTTGGCCCAGATCAACAGAGACCTATTAAGTGAGTAAATGTGTCATCAACCTAAGTTAATGTCATATTATGCCTTAACATATATCTTCAAAGTTCAATAACATAATGTTACGCTAGGTTCTAGATTTTGTCCAGAAAAGAGCATTGTGTTAACTACTGTATAGCGAACATTAGTGATCATAACTGTACAGTATAAGCAAAAATGGCATTCCCCCTAACAATGCCTACAGTATTCCCATACAGTTGTGTTAATAAGAAAGTACACCCTCTTTGAATTCTATGGTTTTACATACACTGGTGACACACTTTATTCGAGCTCGGCTAGTCCCACGAATTCGGGTATACCCGGGTGTATTGAGGTTTGTGACTGTTTTCTGCCCGAGTGCATTGGGTTATTTTCTAGGCAGGGATTGAAGCATTTTATTCCCGCTGGCTGCAATACTGCACAGTATATATATATATACTGCATTACAATTCATGAATTTATGCCATCTGGTAGACACGCGAAGCATTGCAGCCTATTAAATCCTAATCATTATCATTTAACAGATCAGCCGCCCGTCAGCCAGGCATGAACCCAGGCTGGGAAGGCAAACGCAACGGGGCTTGTCAGAGGTGAGGAGCGGCGCATTCCAGGTATCTGCCAGGTACATACTGGGTATTTGCTCCAATAAAGTGTGTCGGTGCAGTATCAGGACATAATAACAATCATCTGTTCCTTCGCAAGTCTTAAAATGAGGTCAATACAACCTCAGATGAACAACAACACATGACATATTACACAGTGTCATGATTTATTTAACAAAATGAAAACCAAAATGGAGAAGCTATGTGTGAAAAACTAAGTATAACTTATGATTAAATAGCGTGTAGAACCACCTTTAGCAGCAATAACTTGAAGTAATCATTTTCTGTATGAGTGTCGAGTGGGAGTATTCTACTGTTCTGGAACCGACAGGAGACAAGCCGCAAGCAGTCCAAGCACCGCCAAAGCCGAACCGGAAGTGACGTCAGACGTCCAGACTTGTGAGGACGCGACTGAGCTGAGACCACAGATGGTGATACACCGAGAGCTGTGGACTGACTTAGGAACATCAGACATCCATGTGGGTTGGGACGGTGACCTGGTGTGGCGTGCGGCCTCTCCATTACACTATTTTAGTGTTATGTTCCCATTTTACAGAAAGGACACAATAAGCGCAAGAACTCCTCTAAGGTGTAAAGGATGCTATGATATGGATCAAAAGGATGGATGATGCTGGAGTCTCAGATCATAAAAAGAGAGAAAAAGAGAATATAGCGTAATACAATTTAATAAAACAATTCAAGAGCCAAGGCGGTCAGATGCACTCACATGCTCACGAATAAAAACAAGCAGATTGACCACTCTGGGTATAGTATGGGGTGCCGATATGCTGTGTGATCGGGTGGTGTGTCTTCCCTGGCTCTCCTTCCGCATTCGGGTATGTGTCTGACGTCACAGGAATCTCTCCGCCTATCAATGTCTGCGGCTGCGAATAAGGTAAGCTCAGCGATGGCGGCAGTGGCGGGGAATAGGTGAGCTGGCCTGGCGGGGGGCACAACACCAAACAGAGGATCGGCACCAACTTCACTAGATCTCCAGGCAGGCAGTTTCCACGGGATGAAGCAAGAACCCTACGCGTTTCATCTGGGTACAACCAGACTTCTTCAGAGGTGTTCCCATTTTAATCTGTTAAATTGTAAGTGCAAAATTTATATTTTAGAGATAACCTTTGTTAAACTTAGTTGATCTGCGCTATATAGTTATTTCTCCCTTTTCCCGTTGGGTCTGTTTCCTCTGAGTACTGTGGACACTGCTGAGCTGAACCATACCTGTTTGGAAGAGACTGCCAAGTAGTACACACTGATTTTGATTACCTGACGGTTTGTAAGTAGGCCTTCTATAAGAGCCAAGATCTCAGCTGATATTAGCTAAGTGGTCTAATATCTCTACACTTAGATTGTCTGTGTGTGTTTTGTTTCCCTTTCATGCTCCCCATGGATTTTGTGAATCTACAAAGATATACTAGACAGCTGCGGTACAGCAAGTGGGGGGCGCGTGGATTTTTTGGGGCGGGGCGCGGGCGGTTGCAGAGGCCCTGCGCTCTTCCCCCGCAGCATTTAAATAAAATGCCGGATTATCACGTGAGGCCTCTGCAACTCACTTGCCGGGATTCAGAAGAGTTGCTGTGGCGTGACGTGTCACCATGGTGCCGCGGTGTCATCCGGAGTGATGTCACATGTCCGTCTCCATGGCAATGGGGTCATGTGACGCCACCAAACAAGGTAAGGGGGGCGTGAGAGCAAGGGGGAGCAGGCAGGGGGGCTCAGCTCCAAACGTTTGCGCACCCCTGCTATACGGTACCCTTATCCAAACTGTTTTTTCTTTAAAAAAAAAAAACTTTCTTTAAAAAAGTCTGCTTCTCTGGTGTTTCAAAAAGAATGTTGAAACTAGATCTGAATAGTATGAAGGATTTTTGAGTATTGCATTAAAAGGTCTGTAGCAAAATAGCCTTTGTATATAGCTTTGTTGAAGAAGTATGGGCTACAAAACAAGACAATGTTCTCCGAAGGCAGCTGTTATTTAAAGCATTATGCCTGAATTATGTGCTGTCAATACACAGATGGATAGTTAGAATCAGCATGACTGAGCTGACTCAAAATTATTATAATTTGAATCTGAATCCCGTGAAACCAGTTGAGTGCAAAGCTCATAAAATACATTATTGTTGTGCAATGGATTTTCAAATAAAAGAAATCAAGGCTTCTTCTACAGTATGTGGAACATAAAGCCACAATGGTTAAGACTTAGTAGTAATCTCTGTGGTACAGGATTTGATGTGCTTACAAAAAGGCTGCAGAAAGTTACTCCGGTTCACAAGTCTGGAACAAATGCCAGTAGTTAAATATACAGTACTAGACAATGGTTTTACTCTCTCTTATACACATACTATACTGTACACACTAGCCAATATTTACTACGCAGTGTTATGCCATAAGATACTTATTCAATGGCAATTCTCACACATCCCATCTCGGCCGTCGACTGAAGTGTAATGTGAGGGCTTGGTACTTCTATAGGGCTTGTTCCCATCGGATACAGAGGTTATTGCTCCCGCCGGTGCATTATGGTAGGCTTTTCTGCTTTATCACAATTATTGAATGCAATGGATATGCTATAATACAGATGCAGCGGCCGTTATTCGAACATATCACGTGTTGCATACCTCGGATAATCCGCGTCATGGCGCGTCATGACCGCGTGTTAACTCGTTTTTATCGAGTGCTGAAAATGACATTTTAGTGTTCTGGTTTTTAAACACCTGCAAATTGACACAATGCTGTACTGTACACATTACAATTTATTCATTTCTGCCACGGAAACGCGAAGAATTGTACCTAAAGAAATCGGGATCCATGAAATTCAAACAAAGCGTGATTGGCCGCCTGGAGTACAGCAGCGCACATGAAAACGGCACCGTGATATGTTGGAATAACGGCAGCTGCATCTGTATGCTGCATTATAATGGAATATGTTGTGTTATTAGGAGGAGCAATGAAGTCTGTTACATCTGTAGCCCCACTGTTGGGATGACTATGGCAATGTGAGGATTAACAGCCCTAGAGGGTTGCTGTGTGGGCTCACACAGAATAACTCCCCTCTCCCATCACATGATACAGTGTGACTTGGCAGAAACTGTATTCATGTCTATGTCTATGGAGGCAACCCCTGTAATTCGATTAGCCGTGGTGCCTGAATAGCGATAGTGGATCAAAGGGGAGGATGGGAGCAATGAGGTGTCTGGCCATATGGTGAGCGGGGAAGGGCGGAGAACTGGGTCCAGGGACAAAGCTCCCAGCGGGGGAGGCTCTTTGCTCCTTCCAGACACTGTGGAGCCTACCCAGGGGGATTGATGGGCTGGTCAGGGGAAGCCGTTGCTGAGACGGAGCTCGTAGACACAGTTCCCATTAGTGAAAATCTGTGCTACTTATTGTGATATTTGGTAAGTAAAAATAATAAATATACCCTTCAACCGTGTAATACAAGTGTAATACAAGGGAATTATATATATATATATATATATATATATATATATATATATATATATATATATATATTGTGATAAACGGCTTACTCCGGGGCTCCGCCGCCTGTCCAGGACTGCTAGAACACGGTCTTTTAGGGTAGGTTAAATGACGAGGCGTAACGTGCTGTTCCTTTAAACAGGCTACTGCCTGGTTTATTCAGTCCCAGGCACTGAGACTGCACACTGAATACAAAAGAAAACACAAGCAAAACAAAACCCTGCTCACCTGAGCATTAACTTAACTGAGGTTCACCCTGACTGGGTTTGGGGCGGCTTGCCCGCTTCCAACAAACAAACATAAGGATCTTTACAATTTGAGAAAAAGGAACAGAATGAGTTGACCTGTTTGGGGAGAGGCTTTTCCCCTCTCTGCTTCCAGCAGCATTCCTGCCTCCAGTCTCTTGGGGAGAGGGAAGCGGAACCAGGAAATCAGCCTTAAATACCTGATTTCTATCTAGCAGGACAGGTGACAGAAATCAGGCAGCAGACAAACTGTGGTCTGGATCCCTCATCCCTCATTTCCAGCAACTATCAAACTGTGGGATGGAGTGCATATATTCTGAGGCTGCACTTTGTAGCCTAAACAGGATAGAAGCTGTCCAGTATCCTGGGAGCCCTATATATGGAATTTATTATCATCCCCTGGTTTCTGTCACATATCCTCCCCCCCAGCTCAGACCTCAAGGGATGAGCGACCATGGATATTAGGGAGTGCATCCTTGACAACCCGTCAGCATTGCCATGTTTGTGCCCTGACCTGTGCTCCACAGAAAATTTAAAGGGTTGTAGGCTTAGGAACCACCTGGTCACTCTAGCATTCTTCTCTGTTTTGACACATCCAGGTGAGGGGTGCATGATCTGTGACCAACCGGAATTTTCTCCCCAACAGATAGTATTTGAGCGTCTCTAAAGCCCACTTTATTGCGAGACACTCTTTCTCGACTATGGAGTAATTTTTCTCCTGGGGATTTAGTTTCCTACTTAAATAAAGGATGGGGTGCTCCTCACCTTGAGACCCCTGGGAGAGTACAGCCCCACCTCGGATGCGTCAGTTTGGACTAAAAACTCTTTAGAGAAGTTAGGTGTGACCAACACTGGTTGGGCACAGAGAGCTTCTTTCAGGCTTCTAAAGGACTGTTCGGTTTCGGGGGAACACTTTACCATTAGCAGCCCTCTTGCTTTTGTGAGGTCAGTTAGTGGCGTTGCCTTAGTTGCAAAATTGGGAATAAACCTTCTGTAGTAGCCAATTAATTCCAAAAAGGTCCTTACTTGTTTTTTTGTAACTGGCCTTGGCCAATTTTGTATCGCCTCTACTTTGAGTGTTTGGGGTTTGAGTAAACCTCTGCCAATAGAATACCCCAGATACTTGGCCTCCTCTAGACCAATAGTGCATTTAGCGGGGTTAGCAGTTAGTCCAGCAGACCGAACTGCGTCAAGCACAGCTTGGACCTTTGGAAGGTGGGATTGCCAATCTTCACTATGGATTACCACATCATCCAGGTAGGCGGCAGCCTACCGAGCATGTGGCTTTAAAATTTTATCCATCATTCTTTAGAATGTGGCAGGAGCTCCATGTAAGCCAAAAGGCAGCACCCTATACTGAAATAGGCCGTCTGGGGTTGAGAAGGCTGTCTTTTCTTTTGCCCTTTCTGTGAGGGGAACCTGCCAGTACCCTTTTGTTAGGTCTAGGGTCGTGAGATATCGGGCTTTGCCCAGTCTCTCTACCAGTTCATCAACCCTGGGCATAGGATAAGTATCAAATTTTGACACAGCGTCCAGTTTACGGTAGTCATTGCAGAACCTTGTTGTACCGTCTGGTTTTGGGACTAAAACTATAGGGTTGTTCCACCAATTTGGGATTCCTCAATTACACCTAGTTTTAGCATTTTTTTAACCTCTAAGCTTATAGCCTCTCTTTAGGCCTCTGGGATTCGGTACGGTTTAAGGCTAACTCGGACCCCCGGTTCAGAGACTAGGTCATGTTCAATTACCCTAGTTCTACCTGGCTTTGTAGAGAAGACTTCTTTGTTTCTTCTCACTAGGTTCTGGACCTCTCGTTTCTGATGAATGGACAGGGTTTCAGCTATGCTAACCTCTGGGTCAGTTTCTCGATTCTCTGGTGGACCTGGGGGTACTAGGGTTAATAAGACCTCTCTATCTTTCCAGGGTTTAAGTAGGTTTACATGGTAAATTTTACCAGGTTTTCTCCTACCTGGCTATCTCACCTTGTAATTTACTTCTCCCACTCTTTCCAAGACCTCATATGGCCCATGCCACTTAGCAAGGAATTTACTCTCTACGGTGGGAACCAGAACTAGCACCCTGTCGCCTGGATAAAAAATTCTGACCCTAGCACCCTTATTATACTGTACGTATTCCTCTGTGCCTCTTGAGCTTTGTCCATGTGTTCCCTCACTATAGGTAGGACCGCAGCTATGCGGTCCTGCATCTGGGCAACATGTTCTATTACACTTCTGTATGGTGTAACCTCGTGTTCCCAAGTCTCTTTGGCTATATCCAGTAAGCCCCTTGGGTATCGGCCATACAATAGTTCAAACGGGGAGAAGCCTGTGGATGATTGGGGAACCTCCCTAATGGCAAATAACAGGTATGGTAACAAACAATCCCAGTTTTTCCAATCCTTATCGACCGCCCGGCGTAACATGCTTTTTAAGGTTTTATTGAATCGTTCCACAAAACCATCTGTTTGTGGATGATAGACTGAGGTTCTGAGATGCTTGATTTTTAGGAGTTTACATAACTCTTTTGTTACTTGGGACATAAATGGTGTTCCCTGGTCAGTTAAGATCTCTTTAGGGATTCCGACCCGGGTAAACAGGACTATTAACTCTTTTGCTATGTTTTTAACAGAGGTGCTACGTAGGGGAATTGCCTCCGGATATCGGGTGGCATAATCTAATATTACCAATATATGCTTATGTCCCCTAGCAGACTTTATTAGGGGTCCTACTAGATCCATAGCAATCCGGTCAAATGGTACATCTATTATGGGAAGGGGTACCAATGGGCTACGATACGCTTTGAACGGGGCGGTGATCTGACATTCTGGGCATGAGGAGCAATAATTTGTAATTTCTGCCAGAACCCCAGGCCAATAGAAGCTTCGGAGAACCTTTTCTTTTGTCTTTTCCACCCCTAGGTGTCCCCCCAATGGGTGACTATGTGCGAGGTGTAATACTACATTACGGAATGTCCATGGCACCAACAATTGTTTAGTTATAATGGATTTCCTCCTATCAACCCGATATACTAGGTCATTTTCTACCTCGAAGTAGGGGTAGGCAAGTGACCTATCTGGTTGGCCAGGAGTACTATTCTGGTCCCGTATATTCCCCCTTGCTTCCGCTAATGTGGGGTCTTCCCACTGGGCCTTCTTAAAACTCCCAGGATTGACCTCTAGGTCAGCGAAGGTCTTATCCTGTTCTGGGGTGGTAAGCGCCTGTTCAACATCTTGATTTGGGGTATTCCCTACCAATGTGGCCATGGGAAAGGGAATTTTACAGCACTCTTCCTCTTTCCCCTTTTTATTTGGGTCCTCGTCAACCTCCATTTCTGAAAAAGGGAAATGTTTTGTTTCTTCTGTTACTTCTTTATGGTCCGCTATTGAACTCTGGGCACTATTCTGAGAGGAGGGCCACATTTTTAGAAAATGGGGAAAGTCGGTCCCTATGTGCCAGTTTGGGTACTATACCCACTTTGAAATCTAAAGAACCAAACTCTGTTTCAATAAGAACATGAACAGTGGAATATTCGTGATTATCCCCATGTATACAACAAATTGCCACTCTTTGTGAACTGTTTACCTGTTTTTTTTCAATGGGCAACAGGTATTCGGACACTAGTGTAACCATACTCCCAGAGTCAAGTAGTGCCCGAACCCTCTTACCATTTACCTTTACAAATGCCCAGAGATGGTTATTCAAGGGGTCCTCTGGGCTAGGGCCCATACATTGAGACCACAACGAATAAGGTTCAACGCTCTTGCATTGCATTGGTTCAGTATTTAGTGGGCAGACTTTCGCTGTGTGTCCCCTCTCATAACAATTTACACATTTAGGTACATAGTCTGTGTCCCACTTAGAGCCCTTTTTCGGCTCTCCATGTTGGCTGTTGCCCTTAGTATGCGAGCCAATGTTGCTGGTGCTGTGTGAAGGCCCCCCTTAACCCTGGTACCCTTTTACCATCTCTGGAAGAGTCCTGGAACCTTGGGTAGTGGGGATGCTCCATGACAGTGGGTTGCAGGTGCTCTTCTGCTGCATTGTACCTTTCTACGAGGGCCACCAGCTCGTCTGCATTGTGGGGGTCACTCTGACTGACCCAACGGCATAGGGCAGAGGGAAGTTTCCTCAAGAACTGGTCCATGACCAACCGTTCCACGATGTGGCTTGCTGAGTTGATCTCGGGTTGTAGCAACTTCCGGGTGAGGTGGATGAGGTCATACATCTGGGATCGGGTGGCTTTATCCAACGTAAAGGACCATGCGTGGAACCTTTGGGCGCGAACAGCCGTGGTTACGCCGAGGCGGGCGAGGATCTCAAACTTCAACTTTGCATAGACGTTAGCTTCGGCTGGCTCTAGATCAAAGTAAGCCTTCTGGGGTTCGCCGCTTAAGAAGGGTGCGATTAGACTGGCCCACTCAGCTTCTGGCCAACCCTCTCTCTGTGCCGTGCGTTCAAAAGTGAGAAGATAGGTTTCAACATCATCCGAGGGCCCCATCTTCTGAAGGTAGTGGCTTGCCCTGGTCATTTTCAGGACTGGGGCTGCCTCTGCCAGTGGAGCCTTAGGGATAGCCTCTCTCAGGACCTCGAGTTCCTGCTGTATGACCTGGGTGAACCGTCGTTGCTCCTCTCTCAGCAAGCGGTTTGTCTCTTGCTGGGTTGCATTAGTCTCTTGCTGGGCTATTAGCAGCTGTTGCTGGGTTGTATTCACCTCTTGCAGGGCTGCATTCGTCTCTTTCTGGGCAGCGACATTATGTACCAACGCACTCATCACGTCTTCCATCTTGTTTGGAAAAAAAAACTTTTTTTTTCCCCTTAAAGTTCTTTTACCCGCAGACCTTTTAGTGTTCTGCCCGCATTCTCCACCATATGTGACAAACGGCTTACTCCAGGGCTCCGCCGTCTGTCCAGGACTGCTAGAACACGGTCTTTTAGGGTAGGTTAAATGACGAGGCGTAACGTGCTGTTCCTTTAAACAGGCTACTGCCTGGTTTATTCCGTCCCAGGCACTGAGACTGCCACACTGAATACAAAAGAAAACACAAGCAAAACAAAACCCTGCTCACCTGAGCAATAACTTAACTGAGGTTCATCCTGACTGGGTTTGGGGCGGATTTGCCGCTTCCAACAAACAAACATAAGGATCTTTACAATTTGAGAAAAAGGAACAGAATGAGTTGACCTATTTGGGGAGAGGCTTTTTCCCTCTCTGCTTCCAGCAGCATTCCTGCCTCCAGTCTCTTGGGGAGAGGGAAGAGGAACCAGGAAATCAGCCTTAAATACCTGATTTCTATCTAGCAGGACAGGTGACAGAAATCAGGCAGCAGACAAACTCTGGTCTGGATCCCTCATCCCTCAGTTCCAGCAACTGTCAAACTGTGGGATGGAGTGCATATATCTGAGGCTGCACTTTCTAGCCTAAACAGGATAGAAGCTGTCCAGTATCCTGGGAGCCCTACTGTATATATGGAATTTATTACCACCCCCTGGTTTCTGTCACAATATATATATATATAAAAAAAAATATATATATATATATATATATATATATATATATATATATATATATATATATATATACACACATATACACACACACACACAACAATTCAGTAAAAGTGTAAACAATCAAAAAAGGAAAAACCTTAATGACATAAAATTGAGAGTCTGCTGCTATTTTGCTTCAGATGGCTCAGCAATGAAGCTAATTAGGATACCTTTATAGTCACTATTGTAAATAAATAAAATTAAGTTATAAATGTATCCAAATGGTAGCACTAAATAGAAGAGGAGGTGAAAGGAAAAAAAACCCTCTCGAGACATGAGAGCTTTTGGATTTTTAATATGAAGGCTTGAATAATGAACTAGACGTTTGGTCTCTTTATTAATATAAGGTTTTTGTATTTTTGATAGATTTTTCATCTTTTTTATATTGTAACAATTTTATATTAAATGTATATTATTATTCTTATATTTTTTTATTAATGCGGTATGAATTAATATATTTTATATTAATTTTTTCTATATTTTATTTATGTGCTTGACAGGTTATCTATTCTTGAGATAGTTTCCTCTGATCTTTCAGTCTTATCAATTAATTAAATAGATAGAATTTAAAGTTTCATATCACATACTAAAATTTACATTGTGATATCCAAATTTTTCACCATATGCCAAGTTTATTTATGGTTTTTTACCTTCATGATTTTTTATTGTTTCATATGATTTCATTTATCTTTAAGTGTACTTTGTTATATGTACAATACCAACACTAATGTCGTTTTTCTCATTTCAGTGTATGGGCTCATTATGATTTCATTTATATTTGAGTTTTTAACCTATTATTGTTATTAAATAGTATTTTAACATTGTTGTATAATGTTATGTTTATATCATAATTATAATACACCTGTGAGGACTACGGTGATTGGCTGAACCACCCCCCCAGTTCTGACCAATCATGCACCTCCGTAGGGTATTTATACTGTACATGTGTCTGTATTAAGTTTAATCATCCCTGAAGAAGTATTAGTTTAATACGAAATGCGTAGGATTCATTCATATATGGTACACTGTTTTTATGGACTTTAATTGTGCCAGTGTTACCCCTGTTTGCGTGTATCGCCCGTGAATTGGTCCTGATGATCGCATATCTATGATGCAGGTCTTGGACGTCAGTGGGCAACTGCGTGTGGATGAAGCCAGGACTTGTTTCCGGTATATGAACGGGTATTCTGCAGGAGCTGCTCCCTCATCAACTGCCATAATCATCAGTGCTGGCTTTGAAGTGGAAAGGTCAGGACACCGTGGATCGTGGATATTAGGATTCAACCGCATATAACATGATAAGGTTGTCGCGAGATAATCTGATTCCATCTACTACCTGCCGATGTATTGCCTTGATGTTCGTCAAATGAGGGGACCTGCTGAGCGTTGTTGGTAACATGTGCCTTAATACATGTATTGCCTTTATTGATCAGTATTGCTTTATGTGCGACACTTAATTTCAATTTAATTGAACTTACTACACTATGAGAGTTGTGTGCTGTTTGTTCTTTTTTCCTTAACGGTTCCCATTACCAGTTCGAATTTCCCGCTCGCCAGCTACCTGAGCCCCTAAGCACGCCCCCTTCTCTGATGGGTGCAGCAGGAGGAGCCTCCATCTTGTAATTGGCTGTCCTATTAGGATCTGTACTCTGATTGGCTGCCAGTCCCTGTTCCATGTTAGACATAGGCAACCGAGGTCTATGTAAGGGAACTGCACGATTAGAGTACAAGGCAATTCCTAGGCTTGGTCCAGTGAAGCAGAGGCAGGATTTTCAAAAGTGCTTTGCTCCGAATAGCAAGGCACTCGGCATTGCGGTGCCAGAGAAGCCTAGCCAAGTTAAGGACAAGTTCTAGAGACACGGTCAAGTTCTACAAACGAATGAAGACCAGGCCAGCGGGGCAAGCCAGGTAGCTATACTGAATATAGTACCATGGTGTTCCTGGACGTGGAGCGAACAGGGTAAGCCTTCCCTGAAGCAGGATCCCTGCACCTAGTTGAGGCTAGTGTCTCCCCCCAGGACCCCAGTTGGTGCGTATTTCCCCATGTTTTCTGTTATTTTGTATGCTTGCTGGTTTACCAGAAAAAAAACTAATTTTATTCCACAATCTGTGTCCTGCCTATTAAAAGTGATCCCGGAAGGTAAAAGGTGTTTAAAGGACTGGTCTCCCGTTACAATACTCAAGTAAAAGATTCTGGAACTCAGGTTCCTCGGCAGCGGCCCAGGGCGACTTGCCGCAGCCAACTCACTGCAGTCACTCCTCTGCAGCAAACTCGCTGCACAAGTTGGCTGCGAAGAGATAGCTGGTGGTGAGTTGTTCCATTCCGCCTCAGGAGAGGGCCTCACTGTACTGTAAGTTATGTAAATATGCTTAGGTGTACAGTTATGTGTAGTAAAGATGTCCTGTCACCTTTATTATTTCAGTTTAGAAACGTGCCATTTACAGATAGAGCCATAGTAATGAACAGAGATTCTTCTCTAACCAGAAGAGGAGCAGGCCAGTGGTCAGCAGGGAGTTCTCAGAGTAGAAACTCTGAAGCAAAGCTGGATAGGGCCCACCGGAGGCTCCCTATTGAAGCCCCAATCCAATAGGTATGGATGAGGAAGGCAGTGCACTGAGTGACAAAATACTGATCCCTGAAGATAGAGTGTACTCCCACCTACAGGTCCTCAGTAAACTCTAACCTGATAGGAATAGAGGAAGAATGCCGTCCACAGTAAAGGGCTGATCCCCGAGAATAGAGTGTGTCCCCCAACCAGGGTCCACCAGATATAGGGCAGTAAGGAAGCTATTTAAGAGATTGCCAATCTAACATTATTAAAGGATATAAGCCTACAGTAAGTACATGCCCAGCATATGAGTGAGAGCTGGGCAGCTACCACTGGTACTTGTTGCTCTGTTACCACATTGTGTGTCTTGCCAGGCCCCTCCAGAACAGTCCTCCTTTTCTCTGGTCTCTGTAGCTCTGACCCCTCATGTTCCCCCCTCTCTCTCTGTATCCCTTCTTGTCCATCCTCCAGTGACATCATCCTTTCCTAGGTTCACAGTAACAGACCTGAGAGCATGTCCATCATATACTTCACCCTGTAGCATGCAGAGTATATCAACTCCCCATATCCACCAGGAGGCAGCATGCATACATAACTGTATACACAATGTGTGTTACACATCTGTAACACAATAGGCAGCTAAGTGGTAAATAAGAGTGGTTGATTTATCACATAGTAATGGCTCTTATCATTGATGTAGGACTTTGGTGTGACATTTTATACCCCCAGATTTCATTGGAAGAGCGGTTACTCAATGATAAATAAACCAATCTAGTTCATTTACAACATTTCCGCTTAACACATTTTATATATGGGCCTACATAAGGGTTATGCCTTGCATAAAGATTGTGGGAGAATGGGTGAATAAAGAATATGAAGAAAGAATATAAAGGAGAAAAGTTTTTTTTTAATATGCCCAGAGAATTATTCTTCAAACAAGAGAAAACTATGGACTTTTATCAATATTGCAGAGGGCTCTTCAAGGGACATGGATGGTGATGGTTTACAGTTGACCATCAGGCTTTGCTTTAGCCCTCATTTGAGGCCTTGGGTTTTTATCTTTTGCTTCATATTTTTCTGAGTTGTCAGGTGGCCAAAACGGCAATAATTTTTTCAATATTGGTTTATTTGGGGTGTTTTTTTTATGTTTAGGTATTGGTCAATTATATTATTCCTATGAAGTAGTTCCATTCCAGTAGTCATTGACCCTGAAAATCATTGACAACCTGGATAATGTGGTTTTTTGTTGTTGTTTTTTTTAAATCACTAACCCCTTTTGTGCCCATTGAGTGGGCCTAGCTAGCTTCACGGGTACTCAGGTGGTTATTGACTACGTTATATATATTGAAATGTAAATGTACCTTTTTTTATGGTATGTCACGTTAATGCCTTTAACATATTTAATTGTGTTAACAATACAGTATTCAAGGGGTTAACTTTCAGTTTAAAAATACTTATTTTTCTATGTACAGTATGCTGTGAGGTCACCTGGGTTAACCTGGTCTTTGCATTAAAAGGACAATAAAGGTAATGACAAAAACAATAGGTTTCTAATAATAGTAACTTGTGAAAGTGTACAGATGTACCAGAGATTTGACACAATAAGGGCATTGTGTAAATTCCTGACAATTCTAGCAAACGTGGTAACAGAAAGAGCACTCTCCATTTCCTTACAGAATTAAAAATGTATTAAAATTAAAATCTAATGTAATTCACAAGAATTAAAAAAAAATATTGTAGCATCCACCTAATTTTGGCCGCAACAAATATCAAATGTGAGAGGTTGTCTGTTTTGCATAGGACGGATATTTGTTTCTTACTCAAAGATTAAAATTTGCTTGGTAAAGACAGATGTCCTGGCGTGCATTAAAATCATAAGAATGTGGTGAATGTACTGTAGCAGTATTCTAGGGGTTACAGGGACAGACTCATAGCCATTCCCATTCTCTTTCCCAGCCATAAATGTCACAAAAGATTGAGAAGGAGATAAGACACACTCATATTGGTCTGTCGTGTCACATGGGCAACATTTGAGCATAAAAACAATGCATTTGGGTATCGAAATTAGAATTGAACATAGGAGTATTATGCATAATACGTGAGTTCACATATCTTCAACATCAAGGGAACTAATACTGGTCATTGGTAACGTATAGGTTCTCTGTATAATTTTATGAAACAGGTTGCAATTATATATTTTACAATATGTCTTTGTAACCTGTTCTTTTCTGTAAACAAGCACTGTTCCACTTTTCGTATATTATAGTAAATCCAAAATGTAATTAGCACTGTGTAGGCTATAATTAGATGTACAATTTTGAAGAGATTAACTGCATTTTCGAACACATTTTGCTACATTGTTTTTTGTGTCAATTATTTTTTCTAGTAAACAGGGGGCCAAGGACTTCTGAGGGTAAAACCGTAAATTATTCTTCGTTGTGGAAGCATAATTAAGGTGTAGTGTGACGTTTTGGGGGAGATATTGCACATTTCTAGTCCCCTGCAGAGAGATGAGTCAGCTGGGTAGCTGGATGTTTTAACCCCTTTCACATACATAAGTCATGTGCACACAGGTGTGATGTAGTGAGAGTATACTTTTTTTGTCTAATAATGTAGTAAGTCATTCATATAAAGGTGTTTGTTAGGTGTCTTGGGGTTGGGGTCGGTACCCTAGGGGAGTTGGAAGGCCCCCAGTGGGGAGCCAGATGAGGACTCAATTTAAAAAGTCAGTTACATTGTAAATAGTTTAAAAAGATGCGTTTTTAAATTGTTTTAGTACATGGACAGGGAGCTATACAGTATCTAATTACCCTAATCTGGTCTGCTCAAGACCACAATATCTGGGTTTTTAAGCTGATTTGAGATACAAGCTTTTCCTCATTTGTAAAGGTTTGAAAGCAAACACATGTACAAGCAATTAAATCACCTCAGAGGTTGTGAGCGAACAGGCTTTTTTTGTACTATAGATAAAGGTAGATTGGTTGGACAACTACCCAGTGAAAAAGCACCAACAGCTCACCAAGTAATATAAAAATTAAAAAGATTTATTGAGTTACATGTTAAAAAACAAAAGACATTCTAGGGACAGAACAGGGAAAACTCTTCTCCCATGCGGTTCACGCTTCAACCGCGCTTTATCAAGGAGTCTAAAGGAGTAGGAGAACAGGTAAGTAATATAGCCCCTCCTTCTAAATTAGAAACAGATGAAAATAATTAAACATATTAAACAAGTGATGGCATTGATCAGTATGGCAGAAACTCCCACTTAGTGTAAGCATAATTACTTACAACGTTAAAGCTGTACATTCTAACCAATGGGATAACATTAGTAACCCCGAATAGTAACATTGTTCGATGTTCCTAGAAACATTCTTGTACAAAAATTGAACTGTGCAATTGGATTGAATTTTAATGATCGTCCTTTGATAGAAATACTTACTAGAAATTGGACTTTAAAATCCTTAGCTATTTAATTAATCATTGTCTATTTAATTAATCTAAAAATATCTTTATACAACAAAGGGGCTTTGGGCCGATTATATATTGTGTTATAAGGTCATGTATTTTTAATGATTTTGAATTCATGTTCGTGAATTTTGAAGTTAACTCATCAGGGGAAAAAGTGCCATAATGAAACTAACAGGATACATAGATATATAAAGAACAATGAACATGCAGAGAGTGAAACTTCCTGCACATCCATTGGATGCTACAAAACACATCTAGATCTACAATCTTATTCCACATGAATGAGAAACAATTATTAGCTATAATAACAAATACATATCATGCCATTATCATTATTCATCAGTTAGTTATTACATAGCAATGCACAGGCACGGCCTAAATATAGCACATTGATTTGGCAATTTATTCAGTCTGTATAGTGGAGCTGATATCAGTCTAATATAAGGATGTTGAACTCGAATCCGTGTATATAATAGAATATACGCGGACTCTACACCAGGAATATCAAATGTGTCTGACTATATAGCAACATCATATCTCACAAATTTCAGTGTACAAAATACAGTTAGCAAATAATTTCTTTATATAAATGTAATTTATTGACGAGCATAGATAAGAATTCAAGTAGGGGATAGAGTGGCCCCTATTTATATAAGCTTGAATAACTTCTAATGTATATACCTATATAAGCATACATACACATACCTATATACATATAAATATATGTGTTTATTAATGTTATCATAGAAAATATTTTAGATCCCACTCTGTATTTAACCGTTTAGGAATCAGGGTATCCAGAGAAAAGATCCAAAAAGCTTCCCTTTGATAAAGGGCATTAACTCTATCCCCTCCTCTGATATTGGTTTTAATATGCTCAATCGCAACACATTTGAAATGAGTCAAGGATCCTTGTTGACATTCACTAAAATGTTTAGAGACTGGATAGACTATATCTTTTTTAAGAATCAATCTCATATGCTCCATAATATGGATCTTAAACATTCTAGGGGTCAATCCAACATATTTCTTTTGACACCCACAGATGAGCATGTATATGACAAACTCTGTATTACAATTCACAAATGATGTCATGTTGTGTGATCTACTACCATCTTTATTACTAAACATTTTAGTTTTTAGTACTGTACGTATTGGTATATTTTACAGCGTCCACAAGCAAACACCCTTCCCTGAGGGAAGAGGACCAGAGAAGGCCCAATGTTCAGGCTCTCGACTGTGTGACCTGCCCCTCTCAAGTGGGTAGAGGCACTGCTAAATTTGGGTAGTACCTACCCTTAAGTACAGCCAGGAGGGCACCAGGTCTGGCTCATGATTGGTCATGCCCAGGCCTGATGTCACCATTAGGGAGAAGTGAAACAAAGTACTTAGGCTATATACTTGGCAATGGACAACTAAAGCTTGTCTGCAGCTAGGTGCAGGAATTGATGGATTGTCCAGTACCAACAACAAAAAAGCAGGTGAGAGCTTTCCTGGGCTTAGCAGGGTATTATAGGAAATCCGTACTAGCCACCAGTATTAGATCACTTGCCTTAGAAAATCTGGGGCAATCTCCCAATGAACTTCAACATTTCTGTGAGATTTCCGCAGCCAGACTAATGGCCCATCAGATTAACACAAAGGGGGGGCCTTGCAGTCCCATTAAAACTGAATGGGACAGCAGAGACCCCTGCTGTGTTAATCCGATGGGCCATTAGGAATCTCACGGAAATGTTGAGGCATGTTGAGGCATTTATTGTGAGATCAGGAGGAGTACAGAGAGCACAAGAACTCCTCTCGTGGGTAAATGGAAGTTCACAGGAATCAGATCAACATGTATTAAAAGAAAAGAGAAAAGATCATGGTACAATACAGTTTAATTAACAAAAAATCCTTAGAGCAGTGAGCTCCAGTACACTCACATGCTCCACGATCATTAAAAGCAGTTTAACCAACTCAGGGTTAGGAGCGACGCCCGCAATACAGCAAACACAGCTCACACGAATCCTCTAGATAGTTTCCTCTTCCTCCGCCTCTTTTTTGGAGAAAGGACAACAATCCAAAGAGAGGGAGGAGGAGCTCCTGTTCCCATGGAGGAAGGCTCTGAAAGATTGGGAGCACGAGAATCGGTTCATAACCCTGGAGGAGAAAAATCCTCAGACTCCTCAGGGAAAGAGAACCAAAGAGGAAAGTATAGGAGGGGAACCAGAGGAGGAAGACATATTAACGAAAAAAGCAAAGTAGTAGATACATCAGGAATTTTTAACATTAGTAACACTATTTTAACTGAACCAGATCTACAAATACTCTCTAGAGGTTTAAAGTTTGCGCCATCTGCTAAACCAGATGCTTTTAAATTGTTCATTGACGCGAATAAATACTTGAGGAAGCTTACATTAAAAAGGCATTTTTTAAAAAGGCAATTTGATTTGCCTAAGATTGATGAAGTAATCACACCTTCTGTTAAAGTTGTAACACCTGATTTTTGTCATACACAACTTAAAAACAAATCTACTTTTTTTCCACAATTTGATAAGGGTAATTTCGTAGATACCTTCTACAACCTCATTATTAATGATTTTGAGGATTTAGCTAATCACTCTAAAAGTAAGAGTAATATTACACCAAAAGAAATTTTGGCTCTTAATAAACTAGCTAATGATAAAGGTTTGGTGGTAAAAGCGGCGGATAAAGGAGGTGGTACAGTAGTCATGAGTAGGGACTACTATTTAGAGGAATCACTTAGAATTCTCGGTGATCAAAGTACATACACCATTTTACCCTCCGACCCCACCAAATCCTTTTTGGCCGATTTGGACGTTCTATTAAATAAGGGTAAAAATATTGGGATTTTGAGCGATAGTGAATTTAATTTTCTGTATCACAGATTTCCTAAGATCCCTATTTTTTATTTTTTACCTAAAGTGCACAAAAATAAGGACAGACCTCCGGGTCGTCCAATCATCTCTGGGATCAACTCCCTTACCTCTAATTTGTCTCAGTATATAGATGTTTTTCTTAAGGATTTTGTTAAAACATTACCTTCATTTTTGAGAGACTCTACTGAGGTAATTAACATTTTTGAAAATATAGAGTGGAAGGAGAGTTATATTTGGTGTACTGTTGATGTTACTTCGCTGTACACCATAATAGATCACTCTCAGGGATGTAGTGCCGTCAAAAGAATTTTAGAACAGTCCAATAAATTCATAGAAGACCAAACTGATTTTATTATAGAAGGTATAGAGTTTATCTTAAATCATAATTATTTCTCTTTCGATAATACATTTTATTTACAAACCAGGGGTACTGCCATGGGGACCAGGTTCGCGTCAAGTTATGCTAATTTATTTATGGGTGTGTGGGAGGAGGATTTTATCTTCCACTCCAACCCATTTGGCGCGAACCCAGTGTCATGGAAACGATATATAGACGATATCGTTTTCATATGGGATGGCTCAAGTACGCTGATGGAAGAGTTTATAACTTACCTGAATGAGAATAATATGAATCTTAAATTTACCCATCAATTCGACCGATCTAGCATTGCTTTTCTTGACCTTGTGTTTTATGTTGAGAATATGAAGGTCTTAAGTAAAACCCATTTTAAATCGGCCGATTGTAATACTTATATTAGTAGAAAGAGCTGTCACCATCCGAATTGGACTTCAAATGTCCCTTCAGGCCAGTTCACGCGAATACGCAAGAACTGTACTGATATTGGGGTGTTTGAGGAACAGTCTGCTATGTTGGAACAAAGATTTCTTGAGAAGGATTATATATCCACTGATTTAAATACTGTTATAAAAAAAGTGAGAGAAAGCGATAGAAGTCTACTTTTAAAACCTACTCCTCGAGTAGAGATGAAGTCCAATTTTATTCCCTTCATCACCCAATTTAATAATGAACATTTTAAAATTAAACAAATTTTAAACAAACACTGGCATATTTTAAAGGGCGATCAATTCCTTAAAGATTTTTTACCTGATAGGGCACAAGTTGTCTATACTAAGGCTCGTAATATTAAGGATAGAATCGCTCCCAGTATGCTCAGACCTCTGTCGATGGGGGACACATGGCTAAGCCAAAAACCTAAGGGCTTTTTTAAGTGTACAAGCTGTAAGGCTTGCAAATTCTGCCTGACTACAACCAATAATTTTACCTCCCATGTGACCAAAGAAGTACATGTTATTGACCACTTTATTAACTATAAAAGTACATTCGTGGTTTACTTATTACAATGTCCATGCGGCCTGCAATATGTGGGCCGCACAACAAGACCTCTCCGGGTGAGAGTCCTGGAGCATATAAGGAACATTGTGAAAGGTTTGGAAAATCACAGTGTTCCTTTACATTTTAAAAAGTTCCATGGCTCAAACCCTGAGGGTCTGAGTTATTTAGGCATTGATTTGGTCACTCCACATTGGAGAGGAGGTAACCGTATCCAGGAGATTTCCCAAAAAGAAACCTTCTGGATACATAAATTACGTACACTTAAGCCAAGAGGTCTTAACATCAATATTGATCTGGTTTCCTTTTTACATTGATGTTCATATGTGTGTTTCTATACTTGTTATGGGCACATAGATTGACATCCTTTTTATATCAACTTTTAATATACGTTATTTTTATACGTTTATACGTTGATTTTTATTGTATGACATTTTTATTATACTACTTGTGCTGATTTTCCTTTTTGTCTCCACTTAGGTCCTATCTGGATCCTTATAGTATTAATTGTCTATTTGCGTATACATATTTTTATTATATTTTTATTATATAAATTCTATGTATATATTTTTTTATTATATAAATTTTGTGTATTTGTACCATTATACATTATTTGTGTCCATTTAACATTGGCTGCTATCTGTATGTGAAAATCTCTGCATTGTAGGCATGGCTTGTGCTATGATGTGTTGCACCCGCCGTTTCCCCTCCCTTTTTGGGGACTATTTAATGTCTTGAGATGAGTCTGTATCCATGCACCCCTGAAAAAGTCCGAATACCCGGATGAAACGCGTAGGGTTAATTTCAATTGCGCAGTGACCCGTGAGCTGTGTGGAGCCGTGTGGAGCCTCTTGCCGCTTTCTGCGAACCAGCTGTTCTCTCGCTGTAAAGATCTCAACGCTGACGCTGACTCTGTATCCTGCTACTCCCCCCTTACCTTTGGAGGAAAGCTGAGGAAGTCTTGTGACGTCAGACGCTGTTTTGATGCAGAGGAGACTGTCCCTACCTAGAGGATTCGTGTGAGCTCTGTTTTCTGTATTGCGGGCGTCGCTCCTAACCCTGAGTTGGTTAAACTGCTTTTAATGATTGTGGAGCATGTGAGTGTACTGGAGCTCACTGCTCAAATGAATTTTTGTTAATTAAACTGTATTGTACCATGATCTTTTCTCTTTTCTTTTAATACATGTTGATCTGATTCCTGTGAACTTCCATTTACCCACGAGAGGAGTTCTTGCGCTCTGTGTACTCCTCCTGTTGTCTATTGAGGGATTGTGAAATTCCTCACACCAGCAGCATCTCCTCTTGGTGATATCATTTTTTTGTGATTTATTTGTTGATATTTTATAGGGTTTGCGCTTACCTTTTCTTGCACAATTTATTGTGAGATGCCTTAGTTTTTACCCAGGCAAGTGATCGGATACTGGTGGCTGCATCTGTAGGTATGCTAGCTGATTGGAAAGGGGAGGTTTAAAAGACAGACATCAGATTTCTTTCAGGCTGTCATTTTGCTCTCAATCTGTGAGGAAACAGGTTGTAGAGAGCCTGGCTGAGGGGAGAGCATGAAATCCCTTTGGTGTACCTGGGACTAAGGACTATTGTTTTTGTTGCAGACTTATGCGGTTTACTTTCATTGCTTTATTCTCTGTGCAACTAGGTACATTCTGCCTCCCTGGTAAGGAAAATAAAGGACTGTTCATTGCAAGCAAGTAATGTGTAAGCTCTTTTCTGACCATACCGACAAAGCTGCCCTCTCACAGACATGAACATTTAGTAGCACACCTGAAGTATAGTTTTAAATCTGATTCAAAAAACATGTTGTGCCATTAATTGAAGGATATGTTTCAGGTCTGTACTAATTGAAAACCATATTTTAGGCATTTTGTCGATTTTCATGATTTAGTTTTGTCATAATTAAAAGTGCTAGGACAGATTTCTAAAAATTGACACACATATACTGTATAGCAAACTTCTTTGCTCCCACTGATAACACTATATATCTTGTTATGATGCAGAATGTCCCACCACAGTGCACCAGCAAGAGCAATAACCTTTGAAACATAAGTAATACATATTAGGTGTCTAATTCTCTAGAATCTTCTAAAACGATTCACATTTTAAGATTATTGGGAAATTCTGAATATATTTTTAAGGGTTACTTCAGTTATCACAGGGAGGTGATGTGACAATTCTAATGTCATCATCAAAGGAGCGGGTGAAGGAAATATTAGATTCAATGTCAGAGTACCGGCTGGGAGGAAAAAAATTATCTAAAAAAAAAGGTAATTTCACTTTAAGGATTATTGCATTAGTTTAAGGGAGTCAAATGCTACAACCATTTGAACAATTTTAAGGCAAATATTCCATCCACCTCAAAGTATTTTACAAACCATCTATTTTTTCCTTTTCTTTCTTTTTTTGCAGGGAATTAAAAATCACACACATATTATTTATCTTATAAAATCAAAATAAATAAACCTTTAATTGCTGTTTCTTTAAATTCGACTTCCAAAACCCGAAATCATGATACTCCTAAAAACAATGCTGTATATGATCTTAAACTAGCATTATTATTTTAAGTGTGCAATTTCTATTCATATGTAATAGGGGACATATAAATGTGATTTATCAAATCTTTTATTGACTAGGTCTCTTAAATGGAATTGGAAGATTCCTCCCCCTAAACTATTCAGCTGCAATCTTCCAGCGGTACTCATGTCTGCAGAAAAATAGAAAAACTGTCTTCAAAATGAATTTTGCTACAGGCATTACCTTGACATCGACCCAAATACTTGACTTCAATTTTTTCCTGTTTCTGGCATGATGCTTCTTTGATTTGACATGGATTATCGTAAGATTTCCCATCGGAAGCACAAACTGGATTGAAGCTGATGTGAGAGCAGTCAATGTTACACACGCACCTAAGGAAGAAAAAAAAAAGGAAATTATTTCAGACTAAATGTTGCAGGGGTTTTTCTTTTACTAATTAACTCTGACCAAAACTTTTGAGCAAACTAAAAGTTTGACATATACTGCAATTAAACTATTCACATTTCTCAAATAGGTCTGCAAACCTGCCTTTCACCTCTATAAACTCAATGTTAAAATGGACAGGAAGGAAAAAGTGACACACTGACTGCTCATTTGCATGTCATTACCCAGAATCCTTGGCTGCAGTTGAAGTACTGTATGGTAAAAGATAATGGGGAAAGGCAGATTTGCAGACGTTTCTGAGACATGTGTATATGCTCATAAGTAGTATTTTTATTTGCTTTGCACTTTATGGTGGAGGTTCCCCCCCCCCCTTTTTTTTAACTCTCTATAACATATTTTTTATACATGATAAAAGTAACACAAATAGGTATCTGTGAAATGTGTACTAGGCAAACTGTATACATTGGTCAATTTTGATTGACCATCTATTAATGCAGCAATCCCCCTCAAAATGCATTAAAAGGAAAATTGCCATTATTATGCAGCCTTGTTTGCCAAGCATAGTCATATATACTGTATTCATTTGACAATGGGTAGTTGAATTGGTGGATTAAGAGTTAAAATAAATTGCAGTTTGTGGAATTCTTGTCAGGGTGTTAAAATCTATGAAATTTTCACACCTAATCTACAATTCTTTGTATGCATGCCCCGAAAAGCGTATAATCTTCTCTTTGGTGCTTGCTCAAGGTCACAAAGAGATCTTACACTGGGATTCATATCAGTATTTCTCACTTCAAAGATAGTCTTCTCACCAATGTGTTACTCCTTCAGCATACTTCTTCATATGTGTTACTGTACATTGTATTAGTCTTATCCATGTGTAGATGTTTACAGTAAGCCTCTTATGTTAACTATTTTTCTTAAGAATGCAAAGCAAGCCTTGTATCTGCAATACTGTAGGTTTTAGATTTCCTAAAAATTGCATTCTGTTGCCCCACTAAAATTTAAATTGAGACACTAATATAAGCATAGGGGAGAAGAAGTAACTTTGCATAAAATAATAGCACAATGGTAACGTGTGTCCTTTGAATGGCAGCTCCTTATGAGCACAGGCAAGATAAAACAGCATGCTTACTAACATTCCGGTGCCACGGGCACCAGATGCTAAATTATAATGCCTCAGGGATAGGGACAATAATTATTTTATACAGGGCTGACAGTGTAGGCAGCGGTGAACTTAGAATTTATAAGCACAAGAAATCCATGGTCTGTAAAGTTTTCAATATACTTTTGGTGCCTGAGGCAGAGGGGAATAGAAATTTCTTACCCAAGGTCACAAAGAGGACGCAGTGACTCAAACTCGGGATCATTAGCAACGCCACTCCTACTTGCATGCATTCAGTGCTTGTAATTCACAGGCATACAATGCTGGTAATCTCCGCTATTCACCATTACAACCAAAATCCACACTCCATGATACAGTCCCAAATCTTCACCTAATGTAACTATATTACAGATGTATAAGAAAAAAAGAGAGAGCTGGTGCTCAACGACACGACAACTGATATCTGCAAGATCAGCGAAAGAGTATGTACTATTTAAACAAAGTAATAATGTCACCATATAATAAGTGTCAACATTTATATGAGACAGCATGAATTATTTTTCTTCCTAAGATTATAATATACAGAGCTAATTGTTGTACCTTGGTTCTTCAAAATGTTTTTCAAGTCGTCATACAATGGAATGAAACGTCCAATAACTCACCCCACTGGGTATACAATAGAAGGGATAGAAGCAACCATAGTAATCCCAGTGGTGGATGCTCCCTACAGTAAAACCTCATGTGATAAAGGAGCCTGTTAGGTGCGAAATGTGTTGGAGGACTGTCAGCCTCCTTTTTACATGGCCTAATACATTTTTTAGTTTATATGCAATTTCTTTGGTGGTGCGCTGCCTCATTGCCTTTGTTTGGTGTTTTTTTCTATATTACAGATGTACTCTGACATCTTCTGCAGGCCCAGAAACCTTTTGAATTCAGTGCAACAGTCTTGCTTTTGCAAGTTTTAATGCAGCCGCAATTTGCCTTGAGAACCGGATCATGTGCAGCTCCCACAGTAGATAAGTTGTGTTACACCAACAAATCTCCTCTAAAATGAAATTTCATATATATGATATAAAAGGTAGTTTGATCTTTAGTAAACAACAGTATCATGGCAGTATTTGAACATTTGTATTAAATATAAACAGTTCCAGATGTGTTAGTCATGTAAATTTCAGAGATAAAACAGCATGCTAACTAACAAATACATAAAACATAAATTTAGATTCTAGGTATGCATGTCTTCATTTCTTCTTTTTTTTGTCTATAAAGCACTGGTCCATGGGGTTGAACTTCTAAGTCTAGTGCATCTTCATGGGCAGTTACTCTCCCAAATGAGGTGGTTATTACCTGTTGTTCTTTTGGTTAAAATTTTCTCGGATCACCTTCTCACAAGCCTCAGGTTATCAGACTAAATATCCCATCTGTGCCTATGCACAATGAATCATCTTATTAGTAAAGCCATCTTGTCACATAAGAGCCCATGGACAATCTAGCTGAACATGTCAATTCTCCTCAGCATTTGACACTTGAAAAAGCAGTCTTTCGCACTTGACCACTTCCCCTCAGGAGAATTAAAGAAACATATATTGGACAGATTGTTTTTTAAAAGATTGCTCTTTCCCTCTGAATGCTTTATGGCTCTCAGTAAATGCAGTTGTGTCCCATACCATGCTAAATGATTCAGCGTTGCATATGGTAACATTTTAATATGGACATGGCGTGAGAAAAGAACAGTGACTTAAGCTGTAGGTGACATCCTGCTAACCCAAACAAGCATATTTTATGGGCAACAGTTAATGGACTATACAAGCACATTGCAACTTCAAAATTAAACATCCCATTTAAATGATGCAGTTCCACTTAGGAACCAAGAGTTCAAATGTTAGTGATATATTCGAATGATAAAAACAATAAAAGTAAAATTATTTTAGAAATATTTTAGTATAGGAATGTTAGAATATATTTTCAACTTCAAACATTTCTGTAGTACTCAAATGTATTAGAGCATTTTTACATTCTTTATCTAATCTCTGATTGTGGAAACAGCACCGGTGAAAATAACATTCATTTTTTTATAGGACACAAATGTCATTTTTGTAAGGCTGCTTATATATTTCTAGGCAACTCAAGAACATTAATTATTATTTTTGCCTGCTGTGAGTAAATGTTCCTTAAACATATATTTTTAAATGGCTCATTAAAACTTGCTGTTCAGCTATAAAGATTCAGTTCACAAATGGTATGTTTATTGTCATTTATTTATTAAATGCCAAAATATTTTTAAGCACAGTACACTGAGGTGAAATCAATGATTAAATACTGTAGCTAAGAAAAGAATGGTGCTGTGCATCTTTACATGATATTTTAAGGACAGCTTTGCTTTAAAAGAAATGGACGGAGTCATATAAAAATAACACATCCTTATAAACAATATACAGTAAATCACATAATCTCACCAAAAACAATATATTCTATGTTCATCAACAAGCAAAAATCTGCAAACATAAATACAAATCAAAATATAACCATATGTACATAATTAGCTGACTGTAAATACCTCTAAAAATGTTAGCATTATGGCCCATATTTACTAAGCAGTGCTATACCATAAGACACATTCCAGCCCTAGCAAGTGAATGGCCCATAAGGTGTCTTTGACCTGAAAGCTTTCTTATGGAATAGAACTACTTGGTAAACAAGGGCTCTTGTGGCCTATTTACTTGAATTGTGTCTTCTGGAGTCTGGTGTCATATGGCCCAGTACTGTTAGTATATATGTGCCATAATGTTTTACTACAAGCAACAATTTAAAAAGGCATTCATACAAGCTGAAATAGATGGAAGTACATATTTTCAGAGATTGCATGGGACAATTACCATAACAGCTTCAGTTTCACTAGATATAATGCATGTTACAACTGAAGGCAATTAGTAAATTATTCATGGAATAATTACTTGATAACCATCATTAATATTTGCATGTCGAGGTTTATATGTCAATAAAAATTGGAGATTGTCTGCACAATTTAATTGTCTGCTTTAGAACAGTTGCAGTATATGCCAGTTGTAGAACAGTAGTATACTGTAGACACCATGGTGCCCTGAAGGGAATTAACTAGATAATTTAGCACAGCACATTTTAAACTAGAGGAATATGTACAAATTTCAATTAAAAAATACAGTAGCATAATCTGACAATGAAAATGTTGCATGTTTTCTTAACTTCATGCCTGTTATGTATATAAAGTATGGGTTATTTGTACTTTGTAAAATAGTGAATATACTGTATGGTAACTTGTCATTGGTCTATCTATTGTATTTTCTATTTAAATAACCCATAATTACTAAGCAGTGCTTTTCAATAAGAAATCTTATTGCCCATTCAAGGGTAAATATTTACTAAGCAGTTACTCCATAACACTCCGATAAGTGATTTAGCTCTGGCTAAGTGCACTTTTCAAGCGATTGTGCATGTGTACAGTGTACACAAAGCTTCAATAACATAGCAAAATCAAAGTTTGAATGGGACTGCCAGGGACCCCCGCTGTGTTAATCCGATGGGCCATTTGTCTGTCTGCAGAAATGTCACAGACATGTTGCAGCATTTCTGGGAGATTGCCCCAGATTTTAAAAGGCAAGTGTTTGGATACTCATGGCTGCATCTGTATACATTCAAAGGGGCATAGATAAACACATTGTCAGTCTATGGGCATACTAAAAAATAATACACAATTAAATCAAATATAATCAATGTGTTTCCTACCTTTTGCCGGGATGAAAATTCACTCTCCTTATCCAACAGTGGCATTAACTCTTGCCCCATGACGCAATGATCCGCAGCAGGATGCAAAGAAGTCCATGATACTCAGTTGCTTGAAGAGGAGTCTCCGGTGACGAGTTCTTTCTTCCTTCTTTCTTCTCTTCTCCATGTCCAGGAGATGTTGATCCAATGGCTTCTTGGAGTCAAATGAGATGTGACAGACCTTAAATAAGGCATGTGACATCACATTTGATTGATAAATGGTACAACCATTAGCGGTTAGCCACTAAGGTAACTAAGGTGTGTTTTAATTTGAACAACATAGTATCGAAGCAGGGGGTCTATGGAGCTGAACTGCATCAATTTCAGGTCCGGGGACACCCTACTTCTCGGGTTACAGGCCCCGGTATGGGGTTTCGGTATCTCCTGCAACTGTACATCTTCCACGTTAAGTGACCGGGACATTTGAACGCACAGGAGATACTGGCCCCCTATACCGTGGCCTGTAACTCAGAAAGCAAGGGGTTCCTGGACCTGAAATTAATGTGGTTCAGCTCCGGAGACCCCCTGCTTCAATACTATGTTATTAAAATGAAAACTGCACGATCTTACAGACTGCAGGAGCGAAATGGAACGTTCATTTAGCTTGTTAAGCAAACAAACTCATTTGGTTTGGCTTTTTTTTAATCAAACGCTAAAAAATGTGTGATTTTTCTTAGTGAATACTGTTTTTACACTAATTTAATGGCGCTCGGTAGGAGCAATTAATTTATCAAAGTGTAGTGAACCGACCCCTTAGGCTGCGCTTATACTGCCGGCAACAGCTATGCAACGTCGTGTCAAAACATATGCGATGACGCGACAGCTTGGTCGCGATCGCTCTAAGTCACTTCAATTAGATTTTTGCAGCGACCGCAGCGTGACGTCAATATAAGTGCGGCCTTAGAGTCCTTTCCTTCTAAGAAGTTATATTTACTAAGATACAGTATGCTGGAAAGGGTCGTATGGAGTAGCACTGCTTAGTAAATATGGCACAAAATTTTACCCTTTGTACCGAATAATCCTATGGTATGCCTTTTCTCCATAAGAAGTATATTCTCTCCAGCATAACTTCTAATATAATATATTTGAAACCCACTCAACATAAAAATGGCCGGAACATTAAATAACAGTAAGAGGACAACCCATTGCCACCCGCTTGACCGGCTCCATAAGTTCTGGCAGTCCAAAAGGTGTCCTCACGGGGTGCCCCTTGTTCTCAGGACCTGGCATATCGCCCTTCCCCACTCACCAAACGGTTTTCTCACCTCTGGACATCTTTCCTCCATTGAACTCCGATGTCTATGCAGACATCCCAGCACCTATGTATATGTCCGGGCTGACTGTATAGACATTGATACAGAATGTATAAAACATTAAAACACTATCTTATTAACCTTATATAATTTGGGGCACCTGATATGTGTGGGGAAAATGTGTCTGGGATACTTGGGCTCGAAAACCGGTTTCTGGGGGACACTTTGTAGCCTCGGTGTAATTAACCTTGTGCACCCACAAATCATGCCTGCACGTCAGGGAGAATTACGGGACTACCGGTAACTTTGTCCCCCGAACTCCTGCAAACAAGATAACTAAATTTTCACCCAAATATCCCACCTAAAACTGCCAATCCCGAAGTCTCATGTTTCTAGGACACAGGGAACCTGTAAAACCCCAACAGGTCAGGATTTTGTTATACTTCTACATTGAGAACTTGGGCTCTGGAACGTGGACTCCAAACCCCACCACAACTTTAGCAACAGACGCGTACCTGCAAATCATACACTATTTGCGGGTAACATATCAGTACTACCGGTATCTCCGGTCAGCAACACTGTATACAGATTTTAAGTCTAGTTGCCCCCTAATATCTACCCTTGACCTCCTACTCCCAATGTCCCAGTCCTGCAGATATTTTCCACGGGGAATCCTAACCACACATGACATCCCTAGCTTACAATCCTGCAGGGGACAGTTTAATGGGAACAGAGGTACAGAGAAACATAACACGGTGCATTGCTAGACCCAAGAGGTGACACTCTCAGCTCTTGACACACATTTTAGTGGCAGTCAGCCGAGCTTCACCTTTATTTATGAATGCTACCCCTTCTGTCACAAGGTATATCAAAATTCTATTTTATATGTTATAAATAATACATTTTATATTTTTTAGTCTGAACTTACAGCAGCTTTCCCAACTGTGGTTGGCAGGGAATTCAGCGATATAATGTGGAACAGACCAGAAGACTTTGTACAGTGTCCAAATGAGACAACCTCAAATCCGTAAGGACCTTGTGAAATATCCTCTATATAGTCATCTAACATGTGCTAGAGAAGATTTTAGCACCATTCTTTAAATGGAGCTGGAGTCTTCACCAGACCAGGGATGACCGTTACACAGCATATTGAATATAGACCCCAAAATGTTCAGATCATTAATATGGTACAAAGATAAAAAAAATCCTATGTTTTATTAAGGAATAATAATCAGGTGGTTGAAATCATGAACAGACCAATATTGTATGCTTGTAACCTGTAATGTCTTAGAACACGGAAATTACACAAGTATACATTGTTACAACATAACGCAGTGTACTCATATATTCATATAGCTAATACCTACCATGCTATTGCTTCCTCATACAGAATTTCTGTACAGTATCTGGCATAAAAGTTTCTTGCTTGATAAATGTCATTTAGTTGTTATCTTTGGCTGAAAGCCCAGGCCGATGCCCATTATATTTCAATGCATATGCTTATGCAACAATCTTTTTGGCAATTACTGTAAAAATTCTTCCAGAACTCACAAGGTTGATGCGATGAAATGGTCAAATAAGTTGATGCTAATTAAATGCAAATATGTGTTTGATTTACCTTAAAAATACTCTCATAAATGCAATGAAGATTCTTTATCTGCTGTTTTTAGCCTTGTCAACTATTTTACGGTGCTGCAAACAAATATTTATTGCTGATCCTTTTGCTGTATCCTGACTTTCAAGAGAAAAAATATTTGAATTTGCACTATAAGGTAATATTAAAATATAAAAATGCATCTGGATTGCTGAATAAAAAAGAAGCAACGTAATTGCTAGTCACTGTAATAAAATAGTGGTGTTAATTAGCATATCTCTCTAATTAAGCTATAAACTACCCAAGAGAACTGCAACATATACTGCATTCTTTAGAATGTGTGGGCATTTGACATTTACCGTAGGTGTATCCTATTATTTTTCAATGCTTGCAGTGCAGATGAACTGAGAAGGATGCAATTTGCTAGTAATAAGGCATGAACTAGCAGGAATTATTCAAGTTGAATTGACTGTTTTGTTCAATTCTGGCATCTTTCTTTAAAAATGTTCTCTTACCAAGCGCAGTTATTATAGATACAAAACACTTTAGATAAGGGCATTGTTGCCATGAAATTATGTACTGTACATTTCATTACTCCTTTTAGAAATGTAGTCTATGAGTACTTTTGCAGTTTTTGACATAATTTTAAAGGGTAATTCTTTTCACTAATTTTTCAAAGTTGTACTTTGATACTAAAATCCTCTTTACAATTAAACTACACAATTACCTATATGTTCTTTTTTAGTGAGGTACTGTACTAACTACTGCTTGCTAGTAAATACTATATGATAACACTTGGAAAGAGTATGTAGTTCAGTGATTGATGGAAGGTATGCAAAACCTATCCTTGTAAATAATCTTTTTCCTCACTGAGGAAATTCAAAGCCACAAGGACAGATATCGGCTGCAAGTCATGTTAAGGTTACCTGGGGTGGTGTATCCAGAGAGAAGGGTAGGTCAGTTCTCCAGCAGCCATAGCTCACCTTGTCTAATTAACAGGCAGTGGTTTAAAGATGCAAAACTGAGTTATCTCATGCTCCCCCACTACACCAGCCAGGAGTGAGCTGCGACGCTGCAAGGTAAAATTGCCTATAATTTGCAAACCTTTCTGATTATTTACTTGGTAAGTGGGAATATCCACTGAACTGCAGAAAAGGTGATCTTTGTATAGCTCAAGAAGAGCATTGACTTTTACTTTCTTAAGTTTGTTTTACCAACCTACTGATGTGTTAGAGAAAGAAACACACTTGCATCTATGCTGAACTTGATGTCTGTGGGAATTACTACAGAAGACTATGGGGCCTATTCAGTAAACTTCGATAAGTGACTTATTTACATGTTTGAAATGTATATGTGGAATGGGTAGTGCTCAAGTGCTTGGTCCTGTCTCCATAGCAATATTCAATAATGAAAAGGAGAACTAGCACTGGGAACTATAAGTAATAAAACAGTGGTTCAGTCACAGTCTTAGACCCATGCCAGGGGCTCTATGTCTCCCTGAAGGTGGGGGGTAAGAACAATGGTGTCTCTCCCCCTCCTCATTGGGATGGCCTGTGGGTAAGTATTGAGGTACTCACTGTTGTCCCAGGAATATCTCCTCAGCGTGCAGCCGTGTCCAAATCCAGGGATGTCCAAAACAAGTGTGTGTGCAGCGCACAGCAACCAGAGGAGCAGATCTCAGCAAAATGATTATTTATTGTTGGAAATGCATGAAAAAGAAGGGTACAGCACTTCTACGCGTTTCAGACAAGCGCCCTTTATCAAGAATGATAAAGGGCGCTTGTCTGAAGCACGTAGAAGTGGTGTGCCCTTCTTTTTTATGCTTTCCAACAATAAATAATCATTTTGCTGAGACCTGCTCCACTGTTTGCTGTGCGCTACACACACTTGTTATTTACATTTTTAGAAGTTTTCTGTGAGTTTGCAAGTGTAGCTATTTAGAAAGCTCCGGTAACATGCCAAACTTGCTAGAAAAGTGCTTTTTCCAGATCGGTAGCACTCTTGCAATGACAAAATGAGCATTAGCTCCAAAAATGCTCAAACTCACATTTTTTGAATAATCGAGCTATTTAGCTAGCTTGGAGATCGCGGCTGCAACTCGCAGGTTATGATCTATGGGATCAATGTGAAAAAAATTGTATTTTTACTACATGACTTTAATATCGACTCAGAAAATACATTTACAGGCAGCTTCATTAACTTAGTGGCTAACCTCTAAGTTAATGAAGGGGTTAAAAACCAGTGCCCTATTTATTGGGGGTAGAGGGGATGGATGAAGGTTGGAGTTTCCAGGGTGGATGTTTTAGGATGCCCATTGACTGGCAATGTGTTTATCTATTCCCCTTTAAGGGTATAGATAAACACATTGATAATCAATGCATTTTTTTTAAACGTTTTTTTTTTTTAATGTCATGTATTTTATTTTGTGATTCTTTTTAGGTTGCCCATTTATTGCCATATTGTGGGCATGGTTTTACCACAGTCACAATCAATGGGTGTATTGCATAGTGTAGTATGATATTGTTATGTCAATGTTATTTTATTGTGTATTTATTTGTTTTACAAACAAATGGGCAAACATTCTACTAACCATTTTTTGCTACTAGTGATTGGACTCTTCATTTGGTCAGAGTTTATTCACTGGGATATTTCATTTTATTTTAGGCGCCGGCTGTTTGTTTTTGTTGTTAGGTTTGTTTGATCTGTGTTGGTCTTTTTTTGCCGAGGCAGCCTCACTTTTAAGCAAAAGTTTTAGTAGTCACTGTAGTATTATTTATATTACAATATTCACTTTGAGACTTAGCGTTGTAAACACTTATTCCTTTTTTTTTCACGATATTAAAAGACATAATACATAATGAAGACAAAACAAAAATCTCCTCCCATGAAGGGTTACATAACGTTGAGCAAAAAAAACAGGGCTGAGGTAGGGATGCAAATTAATCGACCAGAGCCCAGGGACAGAGTTCTGTAAGAGTATCCATAGTCGGTAAGCAGGCAGAAGGTCAGGGCTGGCGGCAGTGGTGCAGAATCCAGGCAACAGGCAAAGGGTCAGGGCAGGTGGCAGGAAGCGAGGTCGGGGTCAAGGTCTCTGGTCAGCAACAGGAATTCCAAATGAACAGGGAAGCCACAGCAACTGGCTGTCCTCTGGCACAGGGAACCCACAGGGATAGGCAAGCCACAGGGACTGGAAAGCAACATGGAAGGCTCAGGAACTAAAGCCCAGGGCAGAAAGGAACTAAGGGAAACATATACAATGCTCAGGCAGGGGCTGGAAGTTACTGGCTTCTATTTAAGCCCTTGAACAGGTGCAGCCAATATAGCAGGCTGCCAGTAATAAAAATGTCTACAGCAGCCAGGTAAAGACGGGTTCCGGGCAAAGCCTGAACTGTAACCCTTAAAATAACTTAGAAAAAGACATAGCTAAAGACACTGCTTTCCTGAGCGGTATGGCATTTTCCTACTGAACGTTTCCTCACTGGTGATAATTCTTTCTGAACACTAAACGCCTCAGACAGCAATGTGGGAGATTTGTTTGTTCCAATTTGATTCTGAAAATACTCTGGACACCTTTGAATAAGTGAACTGCCGCTCATTCTTCCGGATGCCACATGAGGAAAATCTTCTGGATACAAAAGCGAAGGGTTGCGAATGCGTATCCAGACACCAGGATCGGAGAGAGAGAGCGACAGCGGTTCTTAATGGAGAGGGAGGCGTCTGAGTACAGCAGTGGTAACATGTACCCTGAACATGCCAGGCTTTAATTAACAACTATTCTGTACGTGCAATACTTACCCATTTTACTGTGTCACATTATATTTTTTATATATACACTATGGTCGTGCGCTGTCTTTTTTTCTTTTTTCATTCAGCTTCTGAGATGTTGAGCCATCTTGTTCAGCAGCAGACCCTTAAACAACTGTATGAGTAATAGTTTTATTTACCCTTCTATGGTGTTGACTGTTATCACTGTTAACACTATTTATGGGCTAACACCCATCAGGTTGAATTTTGACATTCTCCTGTCTAACTATCTACTTTAATATTTATAATCACAAAAATTGGTGTGCTGTTTCCATGTTTAGATACTGACAGGCTGTTCAGGGTGCACTGTTTAATGCCAATGGTCTCTCACTCGACTAGGAATGAGCTGGGTGGAAGGATATGTAAAAAAAACTATATGGTACAGTGATTGAAGGGAGGTATAAAAAAAACCTATCCTGGTAAACAGTATTTTTCTCACTGAGGAAGTTAGAAGCCCCAGGGAGAGATTTCGGCTGTGTGAGTGTTCTGAGGCTTGTGTCATATTAAAGTTCCCGGGGGCAGAGTATCTAGAGAGCAGGGTGGGCCGGTGTTCCAGCAGCCGTAGCTGCTTAAAAGATCCAGACAAGGATTTCGACTTGTTTTATTTTTGAGAGACCGTGAAAAATGAATCCTGTATAGGGCTGTATGAGAAGCTCTATTTGTTTAGCTCTAGGATGCCTCAATTTGTATAACAGTCAGTATATGCTCTAATTCAGCGATTTTTTTTAACTGCTCCGTTCAAGGGCATTTGGCAGAACGCCCAGAAAATTTAGCTGCCTATACGTCAATATTAAGTAGCTGAAGTTTGAAATTGTTTTATTAACAATAATATTGAATAGGTATTTTTGTATTTGAATAGTGTCAAAAGTATACTCAGTACTTCACAAAGCGTACAATATAAACACATAAAGTCATATATGAAATAATCAATGATCAAAAGAGGGGATAATTTATATTATTTTCCATAACACACATGTCTATATGCGGATGCTAAGACAATGGTAAAAAAAAAATTGTGTTGATACTAAATTATAGTGGCTAAAAGCGCTCCCCTTGTGCTTTTTATTAATGACATTTTTTTTAAGTCTCTCCATTCTTAGGTGCAGCCCATACAGTCTACCAAAGAAAACAACAAACAGCATCAGCTAATAGAAGGTGATTGGATAATGGTCAAGCGCCACCGCAAACAGCTAACAAAGACAAAGTGCCATCAAGTCAGTGTATTGACGGGACCTACCCTGACCACCAGTTAGTGTATCTAGGCAAAATAAATCCTAGAACATTAACCATCGAAGGAATAAGACTCCAGGCAAGGCCCAGTTTTATCCGAACAATTTGTTTTTTCAGGACTCAATATTATTTTTTATGCTTTAGAGTGTGTTTTTAAGATGTATGCCCCGCTAGGCAAGATCCGCCTACGCCATCCAGATGATGATAAGGCAGTGCTAGGGATGGTTGGTTTTGCAACATTTGTAATGTTTATTGTTTTGTGGACACAATTTTGCAGACAATCATACAATCTCGCACAATGCTACACAGGTTAATGGGTCACAAGGGAATATATACAATGATTCTCTGCCATACTCTAGTGGCTCCCAATGACGCAAGAGAGAATTACATTTAACCCCTTGGGAAAAAGACAATACATTTATTGACGTTTGCAGATCTATATATAATAAATTTGGGGTTAATGAATCCTGCTGATTGTGCGGATATATACCACATACACAAACAGCCCCTTAGGTAGGGATACCTTACACTGTCGATTTTAGAAAATGGAATGTCAATTTCAATTTACAGGGAACTTTTCTAAACCTTTAAACCGAATTCCACTGGTAAATGAGGTTCCAGTAGGTGGATTTTATATACATTACACTGGGAACAACAATCAATTTATGGGTCAGGTGCCTCCACCAACCAATGAAACTTGTGTAAAAATGTATTTACTGCCCGGAGCTAAAAATTTACAAGGAGGATGTGCCCTAATTTTACAGCTTTATCCATTAACTTACTTAACCAAGGTTCAGATAGATTAATGGCCCTACGGAATAGAATGGCTCGAGACTATATTTTAGCATCAACATGGGGCGTATGTGCCCTTGTTAAGGAGCAATGTTGTGTCTTTAATAGAGATCATAGAGAAGATAGCAGAGATACAGGAGAGATTCAGGAAAGGCGGAGAGAGAGAGAGGAATTAGCGAGTGGGTTGGTTCCCTGGGAGCGAAGCTAATGAATGGATTTTTGTCTGTGTGCTTGCAGTTCTGGTTGTTTTGTATGTCTCTGTCATGTGCAGTAAATCTCTGCTGCAAAGGGGTGTAACACCTTCTACCCAGGTCATGCCACTGATCACAGACGACCCCACAGAAGATGCAGTCTCGGAAAGAAAAGTCAGTCCACCTCAATGGAATACAGATGAAGATGACAGCAGAAAGACCAATCTGGCTGATACAATAGCTGGCAGCTCTGTGAGTTTTCAGACTATCAAAGTCATGCAATCTTGGACCTTCCAGGCCAGCATGACGTTTATGAGTTTTATCTGAATTATCCTTAAAAGACTATTTTTTAAGAATATAAATGGAGTACTGTGAAGATTTGAGATAAGGGGTGTGGGTTAGGCTATATGAAGACAGACTATCATCACCACCATTTTGGCTCAGCAGCCATTTTGAGTGTTTGCTTGTATGTATGTGTATCTGCTTATTTGTGTATGAAAGCTGCGCTGCAGAGCATCGCTCCTAGTAAAGACCAACCCTTGTATAATTCCTACAAGTCATGAAATTTGAAATAATTGCATGGTCACAGGTTTTCTAACAAACTCATTCTTGCTGAGCCCCTGCTTTTCTTATCTTGCAGCTATACACAAAGGGCTAAGAGGTTCACTCCTTAAGTCAGGAGGTTATGAGGCCCAAATTATGTGGAGATATGTAGGATAAAGGTTAGCTTGCGACGCATATATTTTTGCGTGAATAAGGTTTTTGTGTAAGTTATTATATTTTTCTTTATCTCTAAGCCAGCCCCTTTAAGGGGCATATTACGCATTTGAAATGTAGAAAAGTGTTATGTCAAGCAATATGTGGTCAGAGGAGATAGCTCATTCTTGAATTCTCTCTCAATTTTGTACCTTGGTGCAATAAACTCACTATGATATTTTGAACCCTAGACTTATTGATATTATTTCTACACTTTCACACACCTTAGCATCAATAATTGCAAGCGCTATAGCCTCAGGGTACCGGGTGGCAAAGTCCCCCACTGAGAGAATGTAGCGCTTCTCTGACCAGCTGGGAACCATAATGGGACCTACTATGTCTATAGCTACCCTCTGGATTGCTATAATAATCTATTGCTGACACCAGACCCATTCTGGCTTCCCGCCCTCACCTGTGACGCGAAACCGGAAGTGACGCGATGGCAGAGACTGATGCGGAACTACACTGTGAGGTGCAAGTCAAAGTGAAGCACCGGGCAGCAGCTTCACATTCCACCACCCTTCTATCGGCGGTTCTCTCCACCACCCATCTTATTCATGGAAAATGTGAGTTTCCTGAACATTTGTGATTAATACATATTTATGGTTTATACAGTATGCACTATTTGTGGTTTCTTTCATTTACATATCATCCACTCCACTGAGAGGCATCCTGACCCCAGATACACAAAGGGCTCCAGTCAGAGAGAGATGGATCTCTGACATGCAGTAACATTCTACGATTTTTGTGAGTTCAGTACCTATACTGATTATTTCTATAGCAGTGATCTACCATCTGCACTATATATACTTTTATTTTTTACATATCACGAGCTTATCCTGCGCTCCTCCTCAACCCCAAGAAAAGAGGTGCAGCCATTAGTCTGGCTCTGGAATCTCGCAGCTATGGAGAGGATGCTGTGCGGGCCCCGCAAGGCAAGAGGGCCAGAACCGGCACTTTCATCTGTACTTTTGATCTTTGTGACTTAACTAATCCAACTGAAACCAATTGAATAGCCTAGCTATTTGGCTTCTTCCAGATAAATGGTACACTGGGAGGGATTAGCAGTTAAACCAGCAGCGAATAGAATCAGTTACGGCTTGTACTTTTAGGAGATGGGATTCCCAATTTGCAATATGGATGACAACATCATCCAGGTAGGCTTCCGTATAAGAGTTTTAGAATCCTGTCCATCATTCTCTGGAACGTGAAAGGGGCCCCATGTTTTCAAAAAGCTAATACCTTATATTGACATCTGGTGTTGAAAAAGCGGTCTTTTATTTTCCCTGTTGAGTGAGAGGAACTTTTCTGTACCCTTTTATTAGGCCTAGGGTTGTTAGATATTGAGCTTTACCCAGCCCCTCTATAAGCTCATCAACCCTAGGCATTGGTAAGTGTTAAATTTGTAAATACTATTTAATTTGCGATTGTCATTACAGAACCTTAATGTGCGGTCAGGTTTTACAGTATAATAGGGCTGTTCAGCTCACTCTGGGATTCTTCAATTAACCAAAGGTCTAACATTTTCTTAACCTCTGAGCTTATAGTTTCCCTCCGGGCTTTAAGGATCACTATAGAGTTTAAGATGAACCTTTTTCCCTGGTTGTGTTACTACAGTATGTAATGTTTGATGCCCTTATTTTTCCTGGTACCACAGAGAATAATACATCTCTATTGCTTCTGACCAAATCTTTGATCTCATGTTTCTGACAGAAAGTGTCTCTGATATATTAACCTCTTGGTCAGAGATAAGAAGTCTAAGGTTTTTATACCAATTAAGACTTCACTATCCTCCAGGGCTTTAGTAGGTTTATGTGATATAACTGCTTAGGTTTTCTTATTCCAGCTGGCCTTACTTTATAATTAACTTTACCCACTTTTTTAATTATCTCATGATGGGCCATGCCAAGTTGCAAGGAACTTGGTCTCTACTGTAGGGAAGAAGACTAGTAACCTATTCCTGGGTTGTAAAACTCTGCTGCTAGCATTTCGATTATAGCAGTTTATCTGCGCTACTAAGGCTTTCTGCATTTGCTCCCACATCATATGTTCCTGCATCTGAGCTACTGTATATGTTCAATTATACTATGATGTGGGTTAGCTTCCTATTCCTATGTCTCTTTAGCTATAACAAGTAGGCCTCGAGTATGTCACCCATATAACTACTCAAAAGGGGAGAAGTCTATGGAGGCTTGGGGTACTTCCCTAATGGAGAACATCAGGTAGAGTAGCAAGCAATGCCAATTTTTCCCATATTTGTCAATCACCTTCTGTAGCATGGTATTTAGGAATTTATTGAAACACTCCACTAAACCATCAGTCTGGGGAGGATATACTGTACTGGTTTTTAAGATGTCTGCATATATAGTTTGTGACCTTAGATATAAATTAGGTCCCCTAGTCTGTCTGAATTTCCATAATTCACCCACTCTTCTAAACATAAGCATAAGCTCATTTGCTATTGATTTTGCAGATGTATTATGTAGGGGTATTAACTCGGGGTACCAATTGGCGAAGAAAAGAACAACCAATATATACGGGTGCCCCCTAGCAGATTTTACCAATGGACCCACTAAGTCATAACGATCCGGTAAAGGGTACTTCAATTATACGTGGGGGCACCAGTGGACTACAGTACACCTTGAAAGGAACTGTATGTTGGCACGCAGGACATCTACAGCAATAGTTTGTTATTGCTGCAAGTACCCCAGGCCAATAAAACTTTATAAGAACTCTCACTCTTATTTTCTCAACACCTAGTTGTCCTCCCATTATGTGGCTCTGTACATCTAGCATGGTGTGTCAGAAAGCTTGGGGAACCAGCTGAGCATAAACAGCATAAACCCTGTTTATTTACTTGTGTTTGCCTCAAACACCTTGCTGTCTTGTCTTGCGTATCCTGTTCCTGTTTTGACCTCGGCTTGTATCAGGACCTCCGCCTCTCTGACCATTGACCTCTAGACCATAGGACTTACCAAATGGGTAGTTAATGCTCGGTGGAGCAAGGATTTTATTTGTTTTGATTTATTTATATTTTCTGCTGTAACATCTTAATGGCAAAATAAACAAGCCAAGCTTTATTTTTCACCTCTGTGTCTGTGGCTGTGGCTGTCTCACCTACCTGGAAGGCTGTGTGAAAGTGGTTTTATATATATATATATATATATATATATATATATATATATATATATATTTTTTTTTTTTTTTATATATATATATATATATATATATATATATATATATTTTTATATTTTTATATATATATATATATATATATATATATATATTTATAAACTATAAAAATACTAAGTGCACAAATTAAAACATCAAACAGTAAAATATAGTCACAATTGCTGCCTAAGTGTTACACTATACACAACAGCAATACAGTATATATGGGGGAAAAGGGGAAAGCACAGGCGCAAATTGTTGACTAAACAATTAAAATATGAGCATGGATAGACTGGGGATAATCTTAGAATCCTTGATTGAATTTTCTGAAATAAAGAGTGGAAAAGAGACAAAATATGGTGAAGTACGTTTTTGTATTTGTTACTGCGCAAAAGTAGATTGCTACTTACAAAGTAGCAGAAGTTTAAAGCATATAGGATATAAAATCCTCTCTGTCCTGCTGCCTGGAGTTATAGTCTGCTTCCTCCCCACGTGGAATGCCGAGATCCTTCGTGGTAAGCTTCCTCCATCTGCAGCTGCCTTCCTGAGCTCCCTGGTTCCTCCTCTGGTGCCGCGAGACTGCAGCGATGACGTCACTCAGCTGAGATTACAGCCGAAGCACCGGGGATAATGTCCAAGGAGTATGAATATATTCAGGAGGGAATTCTCTTTCTTTACTACATGGTGGAGTAAAGGGTATAGTCCCCCCCCTCCACTCCATTTAGGGTTGCCAGGTGGCTTCTCCAAAAATACTGGACTCAATGGTGAAAGGTGCGTCAGGTCACTATGTCCAGGGAGGAAAATACTGGACACATACATGTCCAGTATTACAGTACCTCTCATTTTTTACTGGACAGAGTATCCAAATACAGGACAGTCCAGTTAAATACCGGACACCTGGCAATCCTAACTCCACTAGGGGATGGAGTACAAACTGGCAGAGCCCTGCACAATTGTTAGGGTAGATCAGCCTCTCTCAATGAGGTAAAGGCACTGACTAAATTTAGCAGTGCAGCTCCTTAAGTACAAGGGAAGTAGGTACCAGATCTGAATAAAGAGATTGGACACACACAGGCCTAGTCCCACCGCCTCCCTAATCCCATGGGAAAACCCATGATAACTCCTGGCAGGCCTGCTCTTACCAGGGCTTACTGCCAGTAAGGGCAGATTAGTAGCTAAAGAAACCAGCCTGGCTCTATAGTGTGTGTGTGTGTGTGTGTGTGTGTGTGTGTGTGTGTGTGTGTGTGTGTGTGTGTGTGTGTGTGTGTGTGTGTGTGTGTGTGTGTGTGTGTGTGTGTGTGTGTGTGTGTGTGTAATAAATTCCCAATGGGCTCTTGTATGGTTAGGCATCGCAAATAATTTTATAAAAGTCTAAAAAAGCATAAATAATATATTAATTATATTCAGGATTATAAAGTTTTATTATTTTTTCCACTCATTGCTTCAAGAATGCTTGCAGTTTCCTTGGAATTTTTTTTTCTAGACACAGCATATTATCATACAGTACAGTCAGATATTCCGTTTAATAGAGTAGCATTAACATATTTGTAACATTTACACAGAGTTCCCTAAGGCAACAGATTTGCATTGCTATGACATTCCAGCAGTAATCTATAATCAAAAGTGAAAGGGTTGCTGTAGACTGCGTTTGTGTAAAAATTAAATTCAGCGTGACAAAGCAATGCGTTGCAGGGACTTTCAGAACTGCAACAATAAATAATCCCATTCATTAAAGTTGCAATCAATTCAAATTTAACTTTAAACTGCAGATGTAGCCAAAGATTTTGCACCAGTTCACACGTTTATTTTGTAGAAATGAATAACGTTAAATGCACCCTGCTGCATGTCATTTTGAATATCTGAAAATTTCTTTAAATGGCACTGTATCAATTTTCAAATTAAATGATGTATCATATTAACAACTTGAATGACCTCTCAACTAAAATTGAGCAAATCACATGGTGTCACGGGAGACCAGGTTTATCAACACTTTTTTATACGGGGATCATTGATTGAGCAAAGCAAGGAGGTAAAATAAATTGTAATTTATTTCAGGAAAAGACATACACACAATGTAACACAATTTACAGGGTTAACACACTTACTGGGAACAGGGCTAACGAATAAATCTATCCTCTAAACGAAATTCACAAAAATTACCTCTGTAGGAGCCCTTTTCCTTGACCGGTAGGTACTCACGAAAGTGCTGTAACTGATTTCAGCATGCAATGCCAGCCACAACCGCTACGTTCTCAAAAGCAGGACTTAGAAACTTTTCGGAGTTGAAAATCCTTGAAGCCAGCTCGCGTCTATTCAGTACAGAGCTTCTCTGAATTTCCCGCTGATGGTTTGGCGTTTGGAATCTCCGCTTCTCATTGGTTGCAAGACTCCTTATGGGTTTCAGTGTCTCATTCACAGATCTCTACAGCCTATAAGAGCATGGGAATTCTCCTGTCAGCCAATCACCGATTTGCCGGTATTATAAAGCCAGGTGGACACATTTTCTCAATCTGTCAAGGGTCATGCGCCAACCTGGCACCTCTGCCTCTTTGCATACTGAGCCCACCCGCTGTCCAGGCTCCACAGAGTCTGGGGTTGGGCAAATAGTGGCCGGATAGCCCTGTGGTAGCCCAGGATGCGGGTACTCTAGCAGAACTGCAGTACCCCTCCTGTTCTAACACCTTGGCATCTCTGAGGTTTTCAAGTCAGGACTCCGCATAGACCCATAGGCACCAAGCTTGGTAGCCATCTGGTCTCTTGCAATCCATGACTTGGAAATCCCACAGTTCATTTACAGGTTATCAGTACATATACCTATTAAATATAATCCTTTAATAAAATGTACTGCGTCCTGTCTTATGTGTGCTAAAATATATAAGTCCCTGTTCTGGTGTCAGGGATGGAGTAAGTGTATGTAGTGCCTACACACACTAGCCTCATTCTTGGCACACTTTAGAAATGACTTTTAAAACTTTTACACACAAGAAATCACTCTCAGCTTTATCACATAGCTGGAGTACCCCCTGAACTTCTATACCAGGTCCAGGGTACCTGGGCATGTATTTGGGTACCTCTCCTTATACTAGGGACCTCTCTTTATTCTAGGGATCCCGTGTATGATTGCAGGTATACATTAACCCTTTCAGGCCCGTTTACCTTGTCTGGAAGATGCTGCAGCAGGAATCCTGGCGTTGAGTTGTAATAGTGCTTTCAGAGTCAGAGTTTGCCGAGAGCAATGTGCTTGGTTGCATCCGAGAATCTCACTCGATTCCTGGATCCAACTCCTGGGGTATCCCATAACTCTGGAACCCCAATACATAGACATATTCTGTAAAGACTTTCTTCGACAAACCCACCCTAGAAATCTCCTGGTCCCAGCATCCCAGGAAAGGCAAAACACACATACATCTTTAATGTCGCATAATTTGCACACAGTCACAGTAATGCATTTAGGACATCTGGGTCCAAGAGCTGACACTCTAGGACCTCAACACATTAATCAGGGGTAACCAAGTGGGCTGAATCTTTATTAGTGAGCCCAGTTAACCCCTTCATTGTTACACATGGTACATCAACTAACCTGGTTGATGTACCATGTCATTCCTTCCTTTTTTGGGTGCTGTGAGATCAACTTAAAGGAAGGAATCATGTGGTACGTGATTGGTTTGTACCATGTGATTCCCCCTGAAGGGGGAGTAAGTAATGTATTTTAATATTGTACATTAATCTTTTTTATTCTAGCTTATCAGAATTTGTAGTATTGCATAATTTTACTAAAAGGTTCGGTATTTGGCCTCTTTTTTTCTTGGATCCAGTATTTTTATTTCAATTAAGCGTCCACCAGCATCAAAAATGTAAGGTCATCCTCAGGAGTCCTTGGTCCCATTTTTACTAGAAAAAAAAGATCAAATTAGCACAAAACCCCCCGTGGACCGTTGGTGTACTTTACCTCCCCGGGCACTCCAGTACCTGGGTACCGCTGAATGACACAAGGGACCCGTATGATCCCACGACGTAGTTCTGGCTGGTCCTTTCACGAAGACATCCCCATCTCTGAAAGTGCTCCTGCTGGAGTGTATCCCTATGAGTGTCTCTAGTTGCCTGTGGTCTGGTCCCAGGCCACAGCTCACTGCACGGCGTCTCTTCGCTGGTGCTACACTTGCCACTATAAAGCTAAAGAGTAGCATCCCTATCTGGGACTTTCCCTATAGCAGCCACAATCAAGAAGGGGACTTAGGGCCTAGCTGGGGCCTAAGGAGAAAACCTAGGCCTAATCCATAGGAGCACTGCTCCCTGGACACTACCTCTCTTTTTTGCTCTCCTCCTTCTGACTGGCATCGTCCCTAGAGCGCCAACAGTATCTATATAGCTCTCTGTGGATGCAGCAGCCCCAATGGCTGTGCTGGCTCATGTGGTGGTGCAGCCCCTGGGGCTGCTGGGATATCTAATCCCCTGTGGAGCATCTTCCAATCAAGAAGGCTGTCGCTTCTAACTGCACATGGGCGTCCTGCGCATGCGCCACGGGAATCTTGCACATGCGCGAGGGACAAAAATGGTGGTGCCCTGTACCAACATCTGCCGCAGAGCTCCAGAGCATCGGGGCAGCTCCCTGACAAGACGGCCTCTCCCCCGCCTGTAGTGAAGGTAATCAGGGGATCCGGCTACATCCTCTCCCTTGTGGAGACTCCAACGGCCCCGCTTGGGCACAACATATATACATAGAAATTATATAATGAAAATGCAGAACAATTATACAACGTAACGAAACACAATTGAGTCTAATCCAAATTAAAAATTTCGGTGTGCATGGTGATAACCGAAGCTTGCTTGCTCCGAGACAGCTTCTGAGACTCATAATGAGGTGCCCCTAATGAATCATATGCAAATCTAGTAGGAGGGCATCTCACTCGCTGGCTCCTGCGAGTCTTTTCTGCTGTGTCGTCTTCTTGGGAGCAGTGATCAGAGGCTTGGGGCCTGACCCTCTCATAAGGGGTGAATCAGTCTCTACAAAGTATCTTTGGGGGAAAAAACGTGGGCTTCTGGGATCCAGAGGACAGCTGGTTGAAGCCACTGGGGTGGCTACATGTGGGATGGGCCCATTACCCGTTGCTCCTTCGGGAGGTGCCCACCAGTCTCCATTTGAATTAGAAGAGGTTCCCTCCATGGGATCCTGATTTGGTTGGGTAACTGACTGAGTTCTCGTCGGACCCCTCAGGCTCCCTGGCCGTTACTACTCTCTCTGGTTTGGGGTCACTTCCTCCCACTTGAGGTAGGGGCAGTAAGTGATTTCGGTGTTAGACCTTTACTTTGCCATCCGCATCTCGGATGCGGTAGACAGGGAGACCTGGCATCTGGGACTCTACTTCAAAGGGTCTTTCTCTCCAGAGGTTGGCTAGTTTGTGTTTACCGGGAATTCCTGGGTTTCGAAGGAGAACGGCGTCTAGGGGTCGAAGTGCCGAATAGCGGACCTTGTGGTCATACCTTCGCTTGTTGCACGCGTTCAGCTGGGCTGTGGCTTTTTCCGCCAACTGATATGTGCAGTGCAGGATGTCCTGGAGTCGCTTCACATATTTATAGTGAGCCATATTGGGTACCCCATTGGTAGATACCTGATACGAATGTCCAAAAGGCAGTCGTGCCTCTTGCCCGAACATCATGATGTATGGTGTGAATCCCATGGATTCATGCCTGGTGCAGTTGTACGCGTGCACTAGCGACTCCACGTGTTTACTCCATTCAGCTTTTTGAGAGTCCTGTAAAGTGACGAGCATGTTGAGTAAGGTTTGATTGAGCACCCCCCTCTGGATGGTATGGCGTTGTCCGAGACTTCTGGTTGTTGAGCAAATTGAGGAATTCTTTAATCAACTTACTCTTGAAGTCTCTCCCTTTATCAGAGTGCATCCGATTCGGCGAGCCGTAGTGGATTAAATACTTCTCCCACAGTACTTTGGCGACTGTGAGAGCTTTTTGATCTTTCAAAAACACTTGTCGAAAACACTTGGGCGTAGCGAGTGTAGTGATTGGTCACTACCAGGACTTTTCCTCATGCCCTTTGAGACTGCCTCAATACAGAGAAAGTCATGCAGACTAGGTCCATGGACCCAATGTTCTTTAGATGGCCCATTGGGCTGCGCTTGTGGGCAGCGTCCTCCGCTGGACACACCGCAGGCATTTCCGACAATGGCACTCTACTGACTCTCGCATTTTGGGGCAGAAGAAACGGACTCTCACTAGTTTGAAAGTCTTGTCTACACCCAGGTGTCCGTGGTCGTCGTGCAGGGACCATAGGACAGGGTACTGCAGGCTTCTGGGCAGAACTAACTGTCTCCTGTCGGGGTTGTTGTGATAGGGGACAATTCGGTAGAGGAGACCACATTCTATGTGGAACTTGTCCCATTCCCTCATTATGATAGCAACTGGGTCGGTAGGAGCACGCTTCACCAATGCGGGTTTGTTTTGTTGGATGGCTTGGCAGATAGCTCTAGTCACCGGGTCACGCATCTGGTGCTCTATAATTTCCTTCCATCTCATGATGGTGTTTTGGATGATTGCCATGCCTTCTGGATGGCAGTAGGCGATGGGTAGTGTCTCGGACTGGCATCCAAGCGAGCTGGCTACTCTTAACTCAGAGAAGGCCACCTTGTCTTCCACTATTGCGGCCATTGAGCACATTTCCCGAATCCCAGATCCAGGGATTTCTTCCCATGGACCGTCGTCCAGCGTGGTACTCAGTCCAGGTCTTCGGGACTGGGCATCGGTTCTGATATTTAAAGGCCCCAGCTTGTACTTGAGGGTGAATTGGTAGTTCGACAATGCCACTAGCCATTGGTGGTGTCCAGCTTGGCAGATGTCAGAATATAGGTCAGCAGGTTGTTGTCTCTCCGGACCTCAAAGAACACTCCATATAAGTAGTCGTGGAGCTTGTCGACTACCGCCCACTTGAGTGCGAGGAACTCCGTTTTTGGACTAGGTAGTTCTGCTCAGATGGTGTCAAGCTTCAGCTCATATATGCCACTGGGTGGAGGCCAGAAGGGTACTTTTGATGCAGTACAGCTCCTAGTCCATTGAAACTGGCATCCACATGAAAAGGATATACGGCTTCTCAGGGTCGGCGTAAGCCAAGACAGTTGTTCCGTGAGTCTTTTCTTGAGCCCAAGGAATGCCTGTTCGCAGGCGGACGTACAATTGTCTCCAAACGGCGTCTGTGGGGTTGCGAACTTCTGCTGAGGTTCCTCTGGGTAAATCTTGAGGAGGTTATTGAGAACCTTGGCTTTTCTGGAATAGCCTTCGACGAAGTGACGCTAGCATCCGCAAAATCACAGGAAGGACTGCAGCTCCATCATGTTGTCTGGTCTGGGCCACTTCACTATGGCTTCAACCTTAGCAGGGTCAGTAGCCACTCCGTCTGCAGACACGATGTGACTCACGTAAGTGACGGATGTGCGGCAGAACCCGGCATTCGTCCACTGACAACTTCAGGCCACCTTTGCCCAGTCTGTCCAATACCTTCAGGAGGCGTTCTTTGTGCTCTTCTAGTGTCTTACCAAACACGATGATATTGTCCAGGGAAAACAAAAATCCCAGAGCTTCACTGCTCAGAACTCTGGTGCTCAATAGAGTAAACCTCACAAGTTTCTTTGTTGATAGGAGAAAAATTCCACATTTGTGGCTATACAGCAGAGACTGCGACTATTCTAAAACAAACAAGTGGCAATCACCAAAAAGACCCAGGTACAGCCAGGCACATTCTGAATACATGCCTTAAACGTGCCTTAAACTAGCCCCAGCATTTCTGCATTGATTAATGGCCCATCAGATTAACAGTGGGGGTCCCTGGCAGTCCCATTCAAACTGAATGGGACTGCCAGGGACCCCTGCTGTGTTAATCCTATGGGTCGTTAGTCAATGCAGAAATGCCTTAAACTTGCCTCAAACTAGCCCAGCACATACCCAGCACATACCCTGAATGTAACCCGGCTAGTTTAAAGCAAGCTTTAGGATAGTCGTGGCCCTGTCTGTAAGCTGTTAACTCTCAATAAAAGTCAAATTTACTCACGGTTTGATGCATTGGTAAGTGGGTAAACAGTCACGCTTGTTAAGCCCCGCGGGTCCGCCAGTCAGTAGCTCCACGTGTCCTCCCGAGATGCAGTCGTCGACTGGCATAACCACTAGCAAAATGATGTCGAACTGCAGGGCGCTTATATACACCACGCTAAACTGTACTTCCGTTTTATGCACTCCCGCGGGCTCCGCGACTCAGCGTCTCCACATATGGCCGGTCAGATGGTGCTCGCAGGATCTCCCAGCTACCAGCCTGACGTTAATCACGGTTTACCCAAATTGTAGTAAGTACTCACAAGCCATTGAGCGATCTCCTATCTGGCGTGCTCCCAGGTGGATTCAACACAGCAAACAAACATCCCATACAGGAACTCCCATGTGGGAAAAAATACCGGTGCACTGCATCTCACAAAAAGAGGATATGGGATATGATGATCAAAAGGATTTATTCATTTAAAAACACGGACAAAAAGTACTGATGCAGACACTCTTATGCGTTTCACACGCAGGGTGCTTTATCAGAGTAACAGGTCATTACTAAGTGTTCTTTTTTTATAGCACCTCCCTTGAATTCACTCAAAATGTAACCACTCAAATGGATAATTTAGATGACTGCCAGGTGATTATATACAAATGATAGGGAGTATGTTTCAGAGAACACATGGGGGGTTATGCACTAAGCAGTGATAAGTGGGTTTTCTGGGTGTTATGCACAAAGCAGTGATAAGTGCTTTTAAGTGATATACATGCCTTTATAGCGGGATACTGCCTGTTGTGAGATTCATAAAGCAGTGACAACAGTGCAGTATCGTGCTATAATGCCTTTTTATCCCACTTAAAAGCACTTATCACTGCTTTGTGAATCTCACAGCAGGCAATATCACGCTATAATGGCTTTTTATCTCACTTAAAAGCACTTATCGCTGCTTAGTGCATAATCCCCCTTGTATGAAAACTTGGTAAATAGCAAAAGAGAGAAGTTAAACATCTCTGTAATTTATAAACTGTTAAACAAATTCACAATGATTAAAAACAATACACAATGCAAGTCTATATTAATAGACTACCATAAAATATATACAATAAATCTGTAGAGATTGTATAAAAAACATGTATATATTTGGACCAACGTTTTTAACCTAACCAGTACTAAACATAATAATACTTATAAATATATGTCATAATGCAATTTAATCTGTGGAACTTTATTAAATCTAAATACTAAATAATAAATAAAACAATCACATTTAATAACAATCTAAACTGTGAGTATTGCCCATATATGGAGGTATTGCTTATAAGATCTATAATCCACTCATATCATGCTGCACTCTAAATGAATGTGTGCCATATATAGCTAAACCAATATTTCCCTTTATTTATAAAATATTTTACCAGGAAGTAATACATTGAGAGTTACCTCTCGTTTTCAAGTATGTCCTGGGCACAGAGTAAAACAAATAATACATGGTTACAAATACAGTTACATAAATGAACAGGGTATACATTATATACAAGACATTGCGTGTATAGTTAAAGAAAATATATATTATGGGCGTATGAAATAGTTACAGACCAAATTTAAGTGTGAGACAGCCTTAGATTTGAAAGAACTTAAACTGGTGGTGGATGTGAGAGTCTCTGGTAGGTTGTTCCAGTTTTGGGGTGCATGGTAGGAGAAGGAGGAACGTCCGGATACTTTGTTGAGCCTTGGGACCATGAACAGTCTTTTGGAGTCTGATCTCAGATGATAAGTGCTGCAAGTGGTAGGGGTGAGGAGCTTGTTCAGATAGCTGGGTAGCTTGCCCATGAAGAATTTAAAGGTAAGACAGGAAAGGTGAACTTTGCGCCTAGACTCTAGTGATGACCAATCTAGTTCTTTGAGCATATCGCAGTGATGTGTGTTGTAGTTGCATTGGAGAACAAAACGACAAATTGAATTGTAGAGGGTGTCAAGTTTGCCAAGGTGGGTTTGAGGTGCTGAGCCATATACTATGTCTCCATAGTCAATAATTGGCATTAGCATCTGCTGTGCGATACGCTTTCTGACCAGGAGACTTAGAGAGGATTTGTTCCTGTAAAGTACCCCTAGTTTGGCATAGGTCTTGGTTGTCAGGGTATCAATGTGCATCCCGAATGTTAAGTGGGAGTCAAACCATAAGCCCAGGTATTTAAAACTAGTGACAGGGGTTAGGGTGGTGTTACCGTTGATTCTAATCAGGAGCCCAGTCACTGGAAGCTTTAAAAATTTAGTCTTGGTCCCAAACACCATTGTTACAGTCTTGTCAGTGTTTAAAAACAGTTTGTTTTGGGAAATCCAGTTTACGAGTCTCAAAAAGTCAGACTGAAGTATGTGTTAAAGGTCAGAGAGGCTATGGCTGTGTGCATATAGGATTGTGTCGTCTGCATACTTAATTCATATTATCACATTGCTATATTAATGAAGCTAATACATAACTGAAGTTATCTAGTTGTTGGCCACTACATATGCATATAAATAGCGAACAACCAAAAATACAACAACAAACCATCATGATGGAATAAAGTTAATGGTGTATATTGGTCCAAACATAGGTAAGCAGAACACATATAAACATGATATATGAACATTAAACACTGCACACCAGAGGTGATCAGGATCTTTAAAGAAGAAAGTGTTTCAGTTCCCAATCCACATTGATGCCTTTAGGGTATAATGTATCCAAAACGAGGATCCAATACATCTCCCTGCGATTGAGAAGATTGACCCTGTCACCTCCTCTAGTGTGCAGAGGAACATGTTCAAGGCCTGAAAAATGAAAAGTAACAATACCACCTTTTATACAATTTGTAAAGTGTCTAGATACAGGATGAGACAAATCATGATTTTTGATGAGCCGAACATGCTCAGAGATCCTAGTTTTTAAAGGTCTGATGGTGCGACCAACATAGTGTTTGCCGCATGCACACCAAAGTGTGTATACGACATAGCTAGTGTGACAATTTATAATTGTTGTTATCTTGTAACTGTGGGCCTCATGCAGAGAGCAGCGCTAACAGGGAAAGCGGCATGTTTTGGCGAATTCTGCCTTGAGAAAGGCAGATTATGGCAAGTTTTAAAAAAAGCGCCATTTTTTTTTTTTTCTTGAAACTCGCCGCGCGGCTGGAGAGATCCTAATCTCTCCAGTGTTTAAAACGGCCGTATGCAGAGAGCCGCGAACGCCATCTAGTGGCTGTTCGCGCCAAAAAAATGGCGCGATTTTCAACATTTTTCCTCTCCACCATGAAGCTGGCGCTCCGCGGCCGGTGGAGGAGAAAAAAAAAAAAACGATTTCTTTCCCACTAGTTTCAACAGCGCTCATAGCGCTGGTTGAAACTCTCCATATGCAGAAAGGATTGTAAATGCAGTTTTATGCCCTTTCTGCATATGGAGAAAAAATCTCTCCAATAAAGCTAAATTTTATTCCCCTCTCCAATTCTAAATAGTGCTGCTCTCTGCATGAGGCCCTGTATTTTTTTTACTCTTTTAAAAGGTTTCGCATATCTGTAAAAATTGCAGTGACCGCAGGGGAAGAAACCATTGGGAATGCCACAAATACAGTTATTCTCATCAGCAGATAGAAATAGACTAGGGGACACTGATGACGCAATGGTATTAGCTTTTTTAAAGACCATACGAGGTCCTCCCGTTAGAATCGGTCGAAGATTCAAATCTAATTTGAGTCTATCCTAATGTTTTCTAATAATATTCGAAATTTGAGTTGCCTGTCTATTATTTTGTGTAATGAATAAAGGATTCTGCAATTCTTGTTTGTCTTTGGATATGGACAACCACATACAAACCAACATTTTTAGAAAGCCACGTTCTAGAAATTCATTTCTTAATACCAAAAGCAGACATCCAAGATCTTTAATACATGGAATTCTTAAAGGACAGTTTCACCGATAAAAAAGATTGTTTTCAGAAGAAGCTGTCTTTCTTGAACAATCTCAAGATTTATCACAGATTTGAACAAAGAGGGTACCCCAAAGAACTTATAAGATCAGCATTTGAACAAGCTAAGTATACTGAAAGAGGGGACTTGCTAAGCTATAAGAAACAAGACAAGAAACAAAAAGACAAACAAGACTTGCAGAATCCTTTATTTGCCGCAATCTTTTGTGAAGTGACCTTCCTGATCACAGGTGTAGCAGCGGTTAGTTCGGTTCGCACCGGTGCTTGAGGTAGGAGTTGCTCTCCGGGGCATCCTGGATACGAAGGCTGGCACCCTGGAAGGAGGGTTATCCTTGGCACTTCCAGCCTCCTTGGACTTCTGGGCCAACACCCCTTTGGGCTCTTCTTTGCAGGACTACTTTGAAACACAAAGCACAGAAGTCCAACGTTTCGATCCCACAGGGGGACGTTGGACTTCTGTGCTTTGTGTTTTAATACACTTACTGAATTTACCTGCCTGAGTGCTGTCTCCTTTTTGCCAGTTTCTGGTAATGTATGTATTTGTTATCTTTATGGGATATGCACCAGCCCATTCAGGATACTACATTGGAGTGCCTGTGAAATCTTTTTCAACTATATATATATATAACACTGTTTATTGAACAAAATTGATTAAAAAATAGAGATTGCCAACTCACAAGATTTTTATATATATATGTTTTTTTAGATTGATATATCATTGTTTATATACACATTTTTTAATTTTTATTATTTTTATATTGTTTTAATCACCTTGTTTCACTAGTGGCGCTACTGTACTTTCTCTCTCTCTCTCTCTCTCTCTCTCTCTCTCTCTCTCTCTCTATGGAGAAGGGGGGGATCCTCCGGCGCTGTGCTTCACTCAAATTTCCAGGACACATGCAATGTAAAACAAACAAGGGACCGCAATCAGGAAGGGTTAAATCACAGTAAAGTGCTATGGGTGAGATATGCAGTAGGCACACTTACATTTAAACACTAGATTCCCTCTTCTGTGCAGTATATACTTCTTAATATAACCTCAGGAAAAGGGAGAAAACAGAGAGAACATAGTATAACACTGTTTATTGAACAAAATTGATTAAAAAATAGAGATTGCCAACTCACAAGCGACCATTAAAAAATGGCATAGAGTGCAGAAGTTTCAGTCTCTGCCAGACTTCCTCCCAGGTGGTTAGGTGTCCGCGTGGAGTCTGTCCCAGTCGATACGATGGTGGTGCAGGGATATGGATGAAAATCGGGTGGTTTGCCCAGACTTGTGCACAGCCTGTTCTTCCTCCCGTCAGTCAGCCTCCTTGCAGTTCTTTCCACGTCCCGCACATGCGCATGCGCTCCGGTGGTAGTGTTTATCAAAATGGGATTCTGCTTCACTTCTCTGTACGGTGGCTCGCGAGGACCAAAAGACCGTCAGACGCGTTTCGCTAAAAGCTTCCTCAGTGACGTGGATACATGGGGGTCAGCAGCACTTTATATATCCTCTAATGTTTGCATTGTCCAGTCTGGCACTGTTAGAGGAAACAACTGCTAGGCTATATCTATATATATATATATATATATATAGAGAGAGAGAGAGAGAGAGAGAGAGAGAGAGAGAGAGAGAGAGAGAGAGAGAGAGAGAGAGAGAAAGAAATAGAATAACTGCGCCAACCGTATAAAAATGGGTTAAAGTTTTCAGTCCCTCATAGAGTGTAGTCCTGCTGCCAGAGTTTCGTTCAGAGGTGATTCTCCAACCTCTGTATTAGTCACTGAATGGAGAAGGGGGGGGGGGATCCTCCGGCGCTGTGCTTCACTCAAATTTCCAGGACACATGCAATGTAAAACAAACAAGGGACCGCAATCAGGAAGGGTTAAATCACAGTAGAGTGCTATGGGTGAGATATGCAGTAGGCACACTTACATTTAAACACTAGATTCCCTCTTTTGTGCAGTATATACTTCTTAATATAACCTCAGGAAAAGGGAGAAAACAGAGAGAACATAGTATAACACTGTTTATTGAACAAAATTGATTAAAAAATAGAGATTGCCAACTCACAAGCGACCATTAAAAAATGGCATAGAGTGCAGAAGTTTCAGTCTCTGCCAGACTTCCTCCCAGGTGGTTAGGTGTCCGCGTGGAGTCTGTCCCAGTCGATAGGATGGTGGTGCAGGGATATGGATGAAAATCGGGTGGTTTGCCCAGACTTGTGCACAGCCTGTTCTTCACTCGAGTGAAGAGCTTTGAAGATCCCTAAAGCCTGTCCAGTTTGTCCCCAATTAACACCGCCAGACACTCAGTATCCTGTAAGCCTAGCAGTTGTTTCCTCTAACAGTGCCAGACTGGACAATGCAAACATTAGAGGATATATAAAGTGCTGCTGACCCCCATGTATCCACGTCACTGAGGAAGCTTTTAGCGAAACGCGTCTGACGGTCTTTTGGTCCTCGCGAGCCACCGTACAGAGAAGTGAAGCAGAATCCCATTTTGATAAACACTACCACCGGAGCGCATGCGCATGTGCGGGACGTGGAAAGAACTGCAAGGAGGCTGACTGACGGGAGGAAGAACAGGCTGTGCACAAGTCTGGGCAAACCACACGATTTTCATCCATATCCCTGCACCACCATCGTATCGACTGGGACAGACTCCACGCGGACACCTAACCACCTGGGAGGAAGTCTGGCAGAGACTGAAACTTCTGCACTCTATGCCATTTTTTTAATGGTCGCTTGTGAGTTGGCAATCTCTATTTTTTAATCAATTTTGTTCAATAAACAGTGTTATACTATGTTCTCTCTGTTTTCTCCCTTTTCCTGAGGTTATATTAAGAAGTATATACTGCACAGAAGAGGGAATCTAGTGTTTAAATGTAAGTGTGCCTACTGCATATCTCACCCATAGCACTCTACTGTGATTTAACCCTTCCTGATTGCGGTCCCTTGTTTGTTTTACATTGCATGTGTCCTGGAAATTTGAGTGAAGCACAGCGCCGGAGGATCCCCCCCCTTCTCCATAGAGAGAGAGAGAGAGAGAGAGAGAGAGAGAGAGAGAGAGAGAGAGAGAGAGAGAGAGAGAGAGAGAGAGAGAGAGAGAGAGAGAGAGAGAGAGAGAGAGAGAGAGAGAGAGAGAGAGAGAGAGAGAGAGAGAAAGTACAGTAGCGCCACTAGTGAAACAAGGTGATTAAAACAATATAAAAATAATAAAAATTAAAAAATGTGTATATAAACAATGATATATCAATCTAAAAAAACATATATATATAAAAATCTAACGTGCCAATAATAGTGATTACATATATAACAAACAAAGAAAGGAAAACAAAAATGTAGAAAGTTCAACCCTTAGTACAAGTCCAGAAAAAATTCAAATTGGGAACAAGATGATTGCCAGGGATCCACGGCTGCTCTCAGAAGGAATAACCAATTCCAGCAGAAATCTATAGAAAGAGAAGAACAGAAGCGCACGTCCCATAGTGTAAAAAAGTAAATTTAATGTTAAAAAAGAGGACAAGGGGATTAAGGACACTCACAAAAGTAAAAGAATTAAAAGCAGTTTGTGATATAATCACCACCAACAGGACAACACCGTCCTGGAACACATCAGTGGATCGATATCCAATCCGGTTCACCTCCAGCAATTTGGATGATTGAAAACGCTGTCTCTTTGCTTATAATGCGATTTAAAGTTGTCTTCCTCAGATCAGCTCCATGCGCTCTCCGGCCGTAAAGCGCGCACTGCGTGATGACGTAGTGTCGTGGCGACGTACCCTGACACTGTAGTGAAGAAACGCGTCAGGGTACGTCACCACGTCATCACGCAGTGCGCGCTTTACGGCCGGAGAGCGCATGGAGCTGATCTGAGGCTGACAACTTTAAATCGCATTATAACCAAAGAGACAGCGTTTTCAATCATCCAAATTGCTGGAGGTGAACCGGATTGGATATCGATCCACTGATCTGTTCCAGGACGGTGATGTCCTGTTGGTGGTGATTATATCACAAACTGCTTTTAATTCTTTTACTTTTGTGTGTGTCCTTAATCCCCTTGTCCTCTTTTTTAACATTAAATGTACTTTTTTTACACTATGGGACATGCGCTTCTGTTCTTCTCTTTCTATATATATATATATATATATATATATATATATATATATATATATATATATATATATATATACATACTGTGTGTACATACTGTATAACAAATTAATTACAAAAAAACATTCTCAACAATGGCACTCAGAAGCTACATTTCTTGCTTAGTACACAGTGCCTCAAAGTGAAACAATGAATATAATTCTTATTTTTTGATTACACATGAGATAAATCACATTTTTATTGCAACAAAGAGCATCATCAAGGCACCAGTCAATTTAGTACAGTGGTATGATCAGGCTAAATGAAGGATGTTCATGTGATAGATGGAAGTGCTTCTTCGCTTTTATTTTCAAGGCAAAAACATATTAGAGAAGAAGACTGCTCTCCTTAGTATAATGCCCTGAAGTACAGAGAAGATTATGCGTCAATACACATTAAAATTTTATGTGCATTATCCTTAATGTGTGCTTTCACAATTTTGAATGGCAATGCTTTACTATGCATAACACGATTTCCCTTTTTTTTTTTAAGTGGATTGAGTCAACCTCCAACGTGGTAAAAGTTCAATAATATTGGTCTCAAAGCCGCTCTGTGTTTTATCATGAATTCACATATAAAAATAAGGAACTGATGTTGGGCAAAGTACAAAGCTAAAAGCAGGATAGGTTGCACTGTTGCCCAACAATGTGGTGGCTGACAGGTTAGTCAACACTGCAACTCAGGGGCTATTCTTTCCGCCTCTCCTCCAGCATTATTACTTTCTCCTAGTAAGCGGCAACTGACTTCTTCTCTTTCTTTCTTCGTCTGCTCTCTGTGTCAACTTTATACTGTAGCAAGCTGACAGGATATCTGACAGGATTGTTTACATAGCAGTACCATCTCTTAGGAAAAGAGGTTGGAAGGACCTCTATACCTTTCCAATCACATACAGTATGCAACTATTTCCAAATTGTAAGTGTATTTTTTTTATTTTGTTCAATTAAATATAAAAACTGCTATTATGCTGCGGGAAGTGTATATATATATATATATATATATATATATATATATATATATATATACACACACACACACAGCTCAACCCTGTTATATGTATATAGTTTATACATAAAAACAACAAACAGAAGTTCAGGGCACTCTAAATGGGTAAAGGCAGGGTAAAAACTTATCTTATCCAGGCGAGGCGCTAGCTGTGCAACCAGGATCACCATCCAGTAGCATGAATATATATGACAAAAACACAAAATCCGCAGCACTCAAAAATAGTGTTCAAATACAAAAAGGTTTTAATCTAACATCACAAGCATCAGGGTAAAACACAGGGAAAATGGAGCGACGTTTCGAACCTCCTGGTCCTTTCTCAAACCCCTTGCTTGAAGGGCTTGAGAAAGGACTGGGAGGTCCGAAACGTCGCTCCATTTTTCCTGTGTTTTACCCTGATGCTTGTGATGTTGGATTAAAACCTTTTTGTATTTGAATACTATTCTTGAGTGCTGCGGATTTTGTGTTTTTGTTATATATATATATATATTTATATATATATATAGCAATCAGAACAGATGGCACTCCAAGCAAATGAGTCAATGGACAAGGTGCATGCTTCATAGAGTAAGAATAGGTAACAGCTGCTATCACCAAAGCGACAGCAAAGAAACAGCACTCAAATGTCATCAAAGCAAAAAATGTATTGACAAAACACATCAGCACAAAGATAACCAACGTTTTGGTCCTCTAAGGGATCTTCCTCAGGGACCCAGGGACGCTTTGGTGATAGCAGCTGTTACATATATATATATATATATATATATATATATATATATATATATATCTCAAGACGAAAGACACACAGCGTACCAGAGATGAGTATTCAAATAGATAATAAAACACACATAACATGTATCAGAGACTTTCATTTAAAATAATAAAAATGTGAACTGGAGATCCAGAAAGAAATGAAACCATGGATGAAATCCAGGCAGGACCTGGTGCACTGGGTCTCCGAACCCCAACTCCAAGTGGACAGCCGTGAGGGCAAAAACCGCCTCACTGCGTATAACGCAGGAATGGGACAACCTATGACATGATGACGTGATATATGCCAAGGCTAGCAACAATACCTCAACACGTTTCGCATGTACTCAGTGCTTCATCAGGGGGTAACGTTGCAAGGTGTAACTCTCTATTTTATACCCTCACTGGGCACTCAATTACTCAATCAATTAATTAATTAAAACAATTTGAAAAATACATCAATCAACCTGTTCATGATTAAAATCAGCATCATAAATTAAATCCATCATAGGAGGACACAATCCAAATGAATCAAATAAATTAAAACATGTAAAATTACATTAAAATACTAAATAAGATTGAGGATTGATATTTGATGGTGATTGATGTTTTGGGTAATTATAGAACTAAATGGTGCAGATGAATGTAGAAATGGTACAGCAACATTTTATAGCAAACTGAATCATGCTATATGGATCTGCACCCTAGATACATAAAATAAAAAGAGGATTATCCATTTAGAGGACATCCTGAAAAGCGCAAGTATCGTGTTAACGTGTTACGCCCCTTTTATTTTTCCTGACATAGCTCATTGCTACAGTATATAAATATGTGCCAGTGTTGTTGGACCACAGATATGGTACCAACAGACCAAGCCCTCCTGGATTTCCAGGTTCCCCTTGGGTTTTAAACATGTGTTATATTTCCTGTTATATGCTCTGTTTTTCCCCTTGTGATCCCTTACCCCATCCCCTATTGTATCTATATCGACACCTGTTCTACAGTTTATCCATGCTCCAAGGTGCCTCTCCTTACTAACTCTATGGCGAAGTATCAGTCTCCTGATATATAAAGTGCCAGTATCACTTTCATGCAAAAAAATAAATATGTACCTCTAAAACACTCTTTATGGCAGGGCTAAAAGTCATCTTCCACACTATGAAAGGTTTCAATAGCCCACACAAGTGTGAACTTGCCTTCACTAACTACAAAAAGGAGTCTGCTTACATACTATTTCTTAAAGAGATGTGTTTCAGCAGAACCTCATATCCAAAGTTCTTCCACAAAAACTTCACACAGCTATACCTATCCTCGGCATCCACCAAAAAAGGGGGAGAGCAATTATATTATTTCCATCAGGTTGTATACATGGAGGGGTATCAACTTAAGGCAACACAGTTCCCAATACTGCAGAAGGATTTTTATATGAAAGGGTTAATGTATCCTGATTGTCTGTAATGAATTTGATTGAAGAGACTATTTAAAGGAGGGAGCTCCGTCTTGTGGTCAGGAGACCCCTGATGAAGTGAGACACTCTCACGAAACGCGTAGTGTGAGGTTAGCCACTACTCAATATCCTGCCTTCTATACCCAATTGCCTGTGGGAGTTCCTGTTTGTCTAAGTGGAGGACTGAATGCCTGTGGGACACTGGTAACATAGAAGATCCCGGCCTCAGCTGAACATCGAGTCGCATCATTGCGTCATCACGTGTCGGAACGTGTGATGTCACCACGGGAGGCGAGGAGGATCGGGAGCTAGCACCAGGAAGGACGACTACAAAGGGCCCCTAAACCAGGCTTAATACTGTAGGTTGGAAGGCGTTTAAAGGATGAAAGAGTATGTGAGTGGCATTCCAGATGTCAGTTTCATGTGTTTTATTAAATTTTAGTTTCTATCAGATCCGTGCTATGTTATTATTTTCTTTTTTCATGAAATGTAACATTTAACATTACCAGCACACTGCAGAGAAGCAGACATCCCGGCTACTATTCAGACTGTCTGTATAATGATGAATACACAATTTAGTATTAAAACATATGGGAGCATACTACATGTGGGGGAAATACGACTGGGGTACTTGGGACTGAAAACCAGGATTCTGAGGGAAACTGTGTAACCTCGATGTAATTCACTCGTGTACACGCAGAGCCTGCCTGTGCGTCAGGTATAAGTACAGGATTACCGGTATCTTCACCCCGACCTCCTACACAGGTTTTAAGCACATTTTCACCCAAATATCCCCCTTGAACCTCCCACTCCCGAAATCCCAGGTTTATCACACAACAGGAAAGTTTATTATACACACAGTGTCCCTGGATGATGGTGCTTCTAATTACCAGGAACCCATGGTTTTCAGGGGTATCCAGTTTGGCTTCACCTTTATTATGAAGACTAGCTACCCCTACCATCACAATCTCCCCTATGTTTTCTAGGTTGTTGACAAAGAGGAACTATTTTGCATATCTGGTGGACCTGTCCAATTCTGGTCCCCTCTGGCTGCAAATTTTTGACCTTATTAACTCCTTAGGAGGAATGACTGTGATCCTTGACCCGTGGCTGGCCCTATTGGGTAGACCCCCTCCCAACATACCCAAACACTGGTATAAGCTGATATTACATATTTTACTGGCCGCAAGATACTTTATTGCTACAGTACGTGTTGGAATACACCGACTTGCCCAGGATTACTATCTATCAAACGTAGGATATGGCATATCCTTAAAATGGAGCGGATTTCAATACATCCGAGAAAAATCATATAAATTTGCTTGTGTGGGAACCCTAGTTGACACAAGAGTGTGGTGTGGGGCTCAATCGTGAGCTAGCATTATTGTAAAAATAGACAAGGTGAAATATAAGGATCAAAAAAGAGAGAGGATTTTGGAGATGGAAATAGGACTTGGTGTTGAGTTGTAATTTTAAGAATATGATATTTTTCCCTGTACCCCCCACATTTTCTCCCACCCCCCCCGTCAGTGTTGTATCCCCCATCAATGTTCCATCCCTCCCCAGAGGGTTGACCTATACAATTCTTGTTTAAAACTATGACTATGAATATGTTAGGCAAAGCTCTGTGTTAAAAAAACAACTGTTGATATATTGTAATGAATAACAGCTTCCGCTACCCCCCTTTTCCCTTCTATATCCTAATACCTTAATAAAACATTTTGTTTAACATACTAAATAAGAGTATATAATGCATGACAATATATAAATTCAATAAAGTGCATTGAATAAGTGAACATATCTTAGAATGTAAAACCATATAGAAATATATTTATGCAATACATGAAAAAAATAACTAACAAAATAATTTGCCATAATAGAAATAATATGTGTATGTGAGTGAGTAAAGGAAAAGTTTATTTAAACTATTAACATATAATTTTAGAAAGATGGGCTCCCAGGATAGAATACATCAATGTTAAAATATGAACACATATGATATACAAAATAATATATAAATAAGACAAAATTAAATCAACCTCATCACCTGGACTGTGTGGGAAATCACTCACACACCACGTGATGGGTGAGGATATTCCAAAAATATATATGCTAAAAAGAAGTACATACTTTTAATAACATATATAAAAAAATTAAAACTGCACTACCTCAGGAATTCATTATTTCAAAAAAGGAGTGATATCTACCACATCATTAAAGCCAAAGGGATGTTTGGTTTTAAGCTTAAAAATCCAATACTGTTCCCTCAATAACAGCTATAAGTGTTTATTACCTGCTCTAATTTTATCTTTGATGGACTCAATGGCTGAAAAATGGAGTGCTTGGGGGTCAAAGATAATATGTATGCAGTTTCAAATTAGTTTTTTTAATATGTTATTAAAAGTATGTATTTCATTTAAGCATATATATATATTTTGGTCTATCCTCTGCCATCACTTGGTGTGTGAGTGATTTCACACACACTCCAAGTGATGAGGTTGATTTAACGTTGTCTTATTTATTTTATAATTATACTGTATATATATATATATATATATATATATATATATATATATATATATATATATATATAATAATTTATCTAATAATATATAAAGATAACCTGATCAGTGTTTCCTGTAACTCCTGGTCAGTCTCTCACATCAGTTTTGAAGCATTTTTGCCCATTCCTCCATACAGAATGGCTTAAACTCAGCGGGGCCTATTCTAGAAGCTTCAATGAGTTTGTTGCTATCTAGAATGATGTGGCATGTTCCCGCCGAACGGTTTGTCATTTGTGTAATCACGGTATTCAGAAAGAATCTGAAACCATCTCAAACCATGAGGCAAGAAAATGCCAATACCGTTCGGCGTAACAGCAAAGTGATCTCAGATAATTTCTAAATTCTCCCCCTGCGAGCATCTCGCAATCTGAGCTGCTCAGGAAGAGCCATCTCTCCCTGCACAGCTCTCACAGGCGATCACAGTGTTTTTATTTTAATTTGAATAATAGTGTGCGGGAGCAGGGGGTCTCCGGAGCTGAACAGCATTAATTAAGGTCCGGGGACATCCTGCTTCCTGAGATGTAGGCCCTGTTATGGGGTGCCGGTATCTCCTATGCGTTTAAATGTTCTGGTCATGTGACGCGGGAGATTTAAGCATTGCATGGGGATACCGGCACCCTATAAAATGGCCTGTAACTCAGGAAGCAGGGTGTCCCCGGTACTGAAATTAATGTGGTTCAGCTCCAGAGACCCAATGGTCCCGCACACTAGTATTCAAATTAAAATAAAAAGAGCTTCACAACCTTAGCAGCTAGCCGCTAAGGCAATGAAGGGGTTAAACCTGAATATATGCATAACTTGTGAAATACCGCTCACCGCAATAAAGAAAAGGTAATAAGCAATATAATTACAGTCGGTGCAAAAGGGATAGGGATGACAGACATAAACATATAAGGAGACAGAGGTTCTCCTAAAAAAGATCCCAGTTTACTGCACAACAAGACTGAAAATAATTAGGGATCAAATACCCAACCAAGATAAGGTAGAATAGGCTCTAAAAGGTACCATTAAGTAACCGCTCCCAGCACTTTAGCAGGACAATTACCACTAAAAATGCCCATAGGCAAAAAACAATAAATACTTTAATGTTAAGCAAAATTCGGCGCAGTAACACATACTCAAAACTATTATAAAAACACTTAAAACACATATATCGGGTGGTGAAGGGTTCAGGGATATCTAGGGTTAAATCCAGAATAATAAAGTATGTATCCCCTAGCCAAATTAGGGTTGTTTTTTAAGGAGAACCTCTGTCTCCTTATATGTTTATGTTAAACCTGAATAGCCTGTTTATTGGGGGCAGAAGGGGTGGATGAAGGGGGTAGTTGCCTGTCATGGGAGACCAGGCCAAATACACCTTTATATTTAAGGGATCAATCACAGGGCGAAAATAGGCAGTTAAATAAATTGCGGTTTATTCGGATAAGACATTGGAAATACACAAAAATACAAAATACAGAGAATATACACATTTACTGGGGTCTTGGGAATGAGAACTAGTCTTTCCTTGTTGCAGGGCGCCCACTTGCCTGGACTTACCCTTATAGGACCCTTGTCCTGGACAAAAATCCAGTCTGCTGGCTAGGCCTCTCCATGCTTCTCTGTGTGAATAGCCCTTTCACTCAGAAACACCTTTGAGAGGCCCGCTAGCAACTGCTTGTCTTCAAATCTCCAACAGAAAAAAGAGATATCTGCTACATTGCACTCCCTTATATATAGCTTGATTCATATCTAAATCATTGAGGGGGCTTGAAGCCAATTAGAGTATGGATCATTATTGTGCATTCACTCATAGGAGTGAATTTGCCAATGGAAATTCTGCTTATGAGTTTGACATCCAGGACCGTTTTCCTGGCTTGCCCCATAGCCCCTGCTGTCAAAGCACCTATACATCTAGGGGGAACAAAGGGTTTCCTGAAGATAGCCAGTCCACAGACCTTCCCCCCGCTTACCATGTGCTACATCCTGAATGGCTTTGCACAGAAAATCCCATTACTTGGGCTGGTTGCTTTTAAATGCAAATCGACCTCTGGCTGCTTTTTGTCACCAAACTGTGACAGGACAAACACAAAATGGATTGTAGTTTTAAAACACAGCAAAGCTAACCTTTGGTCCATAGAGCTTGCACTTTACCATTTGGACCTGAAATGTGGTGGTTCTAAAACCTTGCTGACAGGCAATACAGGTTAAAATATCCCCCCTTTTCCTCATGTTCCAGATGTCTCTGACCTGCAGCTATTTCTCATAAGAGGCCCCCCATACAAGGCAACCCAGGCAGCTATGGGACCATGAATCAAAGGGAATGCACATAGAATGCATTAACTAGCCCCCTGGGCTTACACAGTTAACCCCACACACACAATTCCTAGCTTATAACCCTATTGGGGACAGTATAAGGGGAACAAAATTACAGGGCAACACAGTAAGGTATAATATTAGATGCAAGAGCTGACACTCTCAGCCTTTGCCATACGGTTTCAGGGGCAGCCAGCCGGGCTCCACCTTTATTAATGAAGGCTGGCTACCCCTTACTGTCACATTGCCCCCGGGTGGTTATCTCATCGGAGCAACTAGAATAGCCAAATTTTATCTAAATGGCGCTATTTTGATTTTTGCAGCTCCAGCTAGATGTAAAGAGGTGCAAGAAATCTTGAAAAAATGCCTTCCCAGTACAATTTGGCTAACTCAACGAGGCTTTCTGAATAGCAACCTTGCAAAAATCCTTGATGAGTTGGTTATCGAAGCTACTAGAATAGGCCCCAGTGACATTTGAGGGCTTCCTTGCATGGACTGCTCACTTTAGGTCCAGCCACAACATTTCAAAGGGGTTTAGGTCCGGACTTTGACAAGGCCATTCTAAAACGCAGAATTTCTTCTTCTGCAGTCATTGTTTTGTAGGTTTGCTTGTATGTTTAGGATCATGGTCTTTCTGCATGACCCAGTTTAGCTTCAGCTTCAGCTCACAGATAGATGGCCTGATATTCTCTACTAAAATCTCTTGATGCAATGCAGAATGTATGGTTGTGTCAATTATGGCAAGCCGTCCAGATCCTGAGGCAGCAAAGTAGCCCCAAACCATCACACTCTCACCAAAATGCATGATGGTTGGGATGAGGTTATTCTGTTCGAACACAGTTTGGGTTTTCACCAAAAATAAAGTTTCACATTGAGGTCAAAAAGTTGTACCTTTGACTCATCTGTCCATTGTTCCAGAAGTATTGTGGGTCATCTATGTGCCCTTTGGCGAAGTTTAGACTGCAGCAATACTCTTTTTAGAGAGCAGTGGTTTCCTCCTGGCTATCCTTGCATGAACATCATTATTGTTCAATAATCTTTTTCTGATAGTTGAGTCATGAACACTCACATTAGTCAAGGCAAGAGTGGCCTGCAGATCCTTGGATGTTACTTTGGAGTTCTTTGTGACTTCCTGGATGATTTGCTGGTTTGTTCTTGGAGAGATTTTGGTAGGGCAACCGCTCCTGGGTAGAGTGACTGTGGTCTTGAACTTTTTCCATTTGTCTGACAGTGAATTTCTGGAGCCCCAAATCCTTAGAAATGGTTTTGTAACCATTTTCTAGACGTCAATAACTGCTTTTCTGTGGTCCTCAGAGATTTATTTTGATTGTGGCATAACGTGTTTCCACACACCTGTATGGTGAAGACCAACTCACAAACGTTTCTATATATATATACCATGTCAGAGCTGGAGGACAAAAAAAGGACAAAATAAAGGTTAAAAAAACTGTATAAAGTAGCTAAGGATTTACAACTCTGGATTTTTAATTGCTGCGGCTAGGCAAAATATGGAATACGCTAATAAAAACACCAGTTTGTCATTTAATAAATCACCTAATGGTTCAATTAGCATTCATTCGGGCAACACAAGCATACAAGAAAGAACATCCATCAAAACAAGTTTATAAATACAAAAAGTATGTGGGTTACGTAGCACTCCACAACAATTTAAGTGAATAAAACAACCAATGATATGGTGCAGGGGAACAGGGAGGGACCTAAAACCCCCCCCCCCCGTAGAAAACGACTAATATGTATAGTGGTTCCGAACACACAATAAAGAGAAATCAAGAAAATCAGACAAAGTGTCAATCTGAAATTGCAACGATTTATTGAAAAATAATGTAGATACAGAGCCAACCTTAATAGGGGCGTGGGGGGTACATCTCATGGAATAAAACAAATACGTAAAGGTTGGGTAGGGAGAGGGAGGTGGAGGGGAAACAAGGGGAATGAATCATACAAGAACACAAAGGAAGGGTTGGAAAACACGTATAACAGACGCTAAGGTCAAGGTGATAAAATTTAGGGGGGCAATGTTTTGGGGGCCTATAATGCCCCTTCTTCAATCCCGTTCTCACAAACTGAAACAGTCCATGGTACTTCCCTAGATAATATACCTCCACCCAGAGAACCTCTCAATCTTACAAGGTAAATACCTGAGAATGCTAATTAAGCCTATATAAACTGATACCGAATCAGAACAATCATAGGTAACCTAACAAGTGAACATCAATGTGAGTGGAAAATTCAAAGACACAAGACCATAACATCCATATAATCAGAATAAGGCAATCTGAAAATCGTATGTAGTCAGGGACTATTGGAATGATAATGAACTAATAGAGCAAAACAATGCACATGAAGCAGCTGCACAGAACACTATGAAGAAAATTAGATATAAGCTGTTAGAGCAAAAATGAAACAATACGAATCCTCTGCTGTGCTGTTTGTCAGAAGCTCTCCTGCACTCTCCATGGAGGTTCCTGTGCAGATGCAGTGAGAAATGCCGTTATTTAAATGTCCCAGGTGGTTTTGAAGGGGAGAGAAGGGGAATCCCTCATCCAATCCCTGAGCCGATTTGCTTTGAGGAGGCAGTCCCTGATGTCATCTGGAGTGCCCGGATGAAGCGCCGACCGAATCCACAATTGATCAGGGAAGGAGTAACCTCCCAGCCTATGATGTGCCTGCCCTTTCTCCATGTGTGGGGTAGACGTCATCCGATCTGGATTTGTATAACATGAATGCGCTTGTAACGCGTAGCTCACCACAAACCAGACGCAACCGCGAGGCTGAGGTAGGGAATTGTATAAACGCCAACCCACAACCGTGAGGGCGCGCCTAGAGTGTAGAATAGTCTTGCAAGCCGGGTCAGGAGTACAGAAGGTAGAGTAGTCGTTTATACTTGCCGGGTCTGGTTTGGAGAATAGTGGATTGTTGGGGTACTTTGCCAAGGTAAGGATTGGAGAGTGGAGTGTAGTTGTTGCGAGGGTAGCCGAGGTCAGGATTGGAGAGTTCAGGATGGTCGTACGTAAGCCGGGTCAGGAGAGGAGAGATGCTGAGTCCAATAGATGATGCAGGGTCAGGCACAAGCAGGAACAAGGCAGAATGCAGCAAGGCAGAATGCAGTAAGGCACGGCGTCACACAAGGTTATGCTCAGCAATGAGAGACTGAGAGAGGCAGGTACAGACGAGACCACGACTATTCCAAAGCTTGCCTTAAACTAGCCCGGTTACATTCTGGGTATGTGCTGGGCTAGTTTAAGGCAAGTTTAAGGCATTTCTGCATTGACTAATGACCCATAGATTTAACACAGCAGGGGTCCCTGGCAGTCCCATTCAGTATTAATGGGACTGCCAGGGACCCCCGCTGTTAATCTGATGGGCCATTAATCAATGCAGAAATGCTGGGGCTAGTTTAAGGCAGGTTTAAGGCATGTATTCAGAATGGATCTGGGTGTACCTGGGTCTTTTTGGCGATTGCCACTGGTTTGTGTTAAAATAGTCACAGTCTCTGCTGTAAATAAAGGGTCCTTCCTCCAATGGTGAGCCAGGGTGGAACAAGGAGGAGGTAGCGGATAGGCTGCTGGGCCGCGCAGGCAGATTAGACCTGAGGCTGGAGCTACGTCCCACATGCATCACCAACGTCAGGGGGTGGCGATCCGATTGCGCGCCATTCGCGCACGACGCATGCCTGTCGCATGAGCGAGAGCGGAGTCTGAAGGCAGATCCAGAAGAGATCTGTTTCGCGCACGTCACTGACGTCAGAGACTCGTGACTTGATCGCGCGTCACTCACGCACCGCGCTTGTTCGTCGTTAGAGAGGGGGCGGAGTCTGGGAACCGATCTGGAGGGAAAGCTGGCCGAAAGGACAGACCGCATGTCAGAGCGGGGGCGGATATTGGAGGCGGAACCCGCGGAGGGACCGCCATGGCATTGCGCCTCTTGAGTGCCTGAGGGAGTGGGATGGAGAGGTGAGTTCCGGCCATCAGGATGGCGAATCCTCACAGCGCTTGTGTGTAAACATATGCATTTGCTCCATCAGCCATTCATATTCCTACATGGACCCAGGATGTTCTTGTTATACATGATCGACCTGCCAAGGGTATGCCTACTAATAAAGAGTACATGTGTCAATCACAGAAATATCCACAATCAAAAAATAAAAAGAGCAACTCGCACAAAACTACATACACCTGAAATCATATCTGTTTCAGTATTATGGTGCCCTATATGAGTAGACCCCACACTGTAATGGGGACCGAGAGAGGCAGAGAACACTTATCATGTATTGTAGAGATAATACATGTAAGGCAGCAAATAAACTTCACATGAGATGTGGAGAGAGCTACCACTGTAGTATGCAGGTAAGGGATTTAAAATCTATCTCCCATAGTAAATGATACCTGAATAGATCTGAGATAATGGTAAGCGCCAAAGGCTGTGGGATAGAGGTGGGTAGTGACCAGTGATGTCAAAGATGGATCCCTGGCGTGTAGCAGAATACAAATGGTGAGTGACTTAGTATGTACAGAAGTATGACCACGGACACAACCCTCATGGGATCAGGGACAATGATGCAACCATGGATGTCTAGGATCCATGGAGGAGGATAAGAGAGATTAGATGCAGGACACAACAGAGCACACAATCTGAAAAGTACGTAGGATAGGGATGAAGAGTGACCCAGGATATCCTGCTCAGAAACACCCCAAGTCTAACTCCTTATTAATCCCTCCTGGGGCCAGGGTGCCTAATGTCCTGATCCATTTGCTCACTTTTTGTTGTAGTAATCTCTTAATATTGCCACCTCTCCGACCATGTTCAACGCCATCGCTTATTTGATAGCGGAGTTGGCTGATGTTATACCCAGCTTGTGTGAAGTGGTGTGCCACCGGTACCTCTACATCGTTCCTCCAAATTACAGCTTTATGCTGCCTAATCCGATCTTTGACATGCTGTGTGGTTTCACCCACATATCCAGAGCCACATGGGCATTTAATTAAGTATATTACATTCCGGGATAGACACGTAAAGTATTTCTTAATGAAGAATTTTTTACCAGTTTTCGAATGATGGAAGAGGTTCCCCTACTGCATACTATTGCACTGGTGCAACTGCAGCATTGGTATGACCTGAGTTTAGGGGTACCTAAAAAGGTCTGCATCTCACTCTTTCCTCCTAGATCAGCTCTAACTAAGTGATCCCTGCAGTTTTGACCCCACTTATATGAAAACAATGGTTTGTCAGTAAAGACAGGTACTAGAGAATCATCCGAGCTTAAGATCTGCCAATGTTTAAGAATGGTCTTTCTAATCTTATTACTTCATGTCCCGTAGGTGGATACAAATGGAATGGAAAATGGTCTATTACAGGCAATGCTAGTCTGTCTCTGCAGGCAATAATCTCTAACGGGGCCCTCGGTCCTTAGTCTCTGTTCAGATAATAATTACCGTGGATACCCCCTATGCAAGAACTTAAGTTGTATCTCGTCAAGGCGTTCAGAGACAGATAAGGGACTGCTGATTATGCGTCTTGCCCTTAAAAATTGGCTGTAGGGTAAGCCCCTAATAGTACCTGGTGGATGGTAACTTGTGTAGAGAAGTAAGTTATTTCTGTCCGTACTCTTAGTGTAGAGATCAGACTCAAGTCTATTGTCCTTAATGGAAATTGTAGTATCCAGGAAATGGATGCTGTGTCTGTCAATCTGTATGGTGAACCCTATGGTCTCTTTAGCCTCGTTCAAATCAGCGATGAAACTAAGGGCCTCTTGTTCCGTGCCTGACCAATTAAGGAAGATGTCATCGATTAAACGGACCCACATACGCCCATACCTCATGTACAATGGATACAATACAATTAGCAATTTCAGATTGACACTTTGTCTGATTTTTCTTGATTTCTCTTTATTGTGTGCTGGGAATCACTATACTTATTAGTTAGTTTATAAATAGAGATTGGCAGAAACACAAGGTAATCTAGGAAATTGTGAGAACGGTGTCTAGGAAGCACTCTCTAATAGCCAAATCAGAGATTAAATAAACTTCTAACAAGTGTATTTACAGTTAATGTCATATCGCAAAAGTGGTGGTATAAACGACAAATATAACGTTTAATGGTAGCGGCCACCAGGAAACTTCAACTGCCCAACAGGAGTTCCTCTCGGATGCTTTAGGACTCAACGTGTCCTGACTAATGTGACTCCTGATGAAGCTGAGATACAAGCGAAACATGTTTAGTCCCAAAGCATCTGAGAGGGAACTCCTGTTGGGCAGTCGAATTTTCCGGGCAGCCGATACCGGAAACTACACCACCCGGCATCCCACAGCAAACCACTACAGCGTCGCATAATCAGTGAGAACGCCGCTTGTAGCATGATTCTGTGATCCTGTTTTTACTTATTACAATGCCTGAAAGAGTGACCATCTTGTAAGTGTGCACTCTGTCAGCCTGGATTGTTATTTTTATATTAGATAAAGATTGTGCTCATATATTTGCGCTATGGTGGTCTTCTTTTGTCTCTCAAGATAATTCACACACACTACGTCATCTGTTTGAAATGCCACAGATTGGGATTTGCGTGTATTTACTCACAAGCATGTTAGTATAAACATTGGAGGTTTTTTATTCTTTTGACACAAGAGTCATTACATATTACACTATCAATGTTTTTATATTTTTTTGCTTAATGACACTTATGTCATCCACTCTCTCATCAATCTTGGAAATTGCCCTGGTTTTAAAGGATTTTGCCCAATTTTCCCCGAATTCCACTTTCTTAAATAGCCCCTTTTAAAATGAACCACAGGGCCTCAAATGTTATAAATTAGAAGAGACATACAGTATGCTTCCTAAACCCATGCAAAGCTTTGCTCCAGTTTAATTAGGGCTCTTGCTTTTGCATTGACAAACATACCAACAGATGGAACGGAATGATAGATTTTATGTGTGTTTATTTTCACAGTGGGAGAGAAAAGGAAATTTCATCTTGATTGACCTACACATTGTTCTCTGGTATCAAAACAACCTTGCTCCCTGCTGATATCTCTGCAAGGTGTATGCACAGGCTTTAAAAACGTTGTATGGGCTGTATTCATGTCTGTTACTATGTATTCAGTGGTTTTATATATAAATTTCTCCAGCCAAAAGTACATCCACACGTATCAAACCATTGAAAAGCTTATTAATGATTTAAAGGTGTAGTGCCACAAAGAACTAAATTGAACTAAATTGCCAGTGATACTGTATGTTTAATACAGGGATGATCAAGTTCAGTCCTATCAAAGACCATGTTTTAAGGGAACTACACTAAAGGGCCTATTCACTAAACTTCGATAAGTGCATTAATGCACGTTAAGTGCCCTTTTACAGCGATATTGCATGTGTAGCTATTCACAAAGCTTCGATAACATGGCAATATCACACTAAAACAGCTTTTAACGAGCTATCACACTCTGGCTATAACAAGTAGTGTGGTTGCTGAAAAAATGCCCAAACTCGCATTTTTTTGCCAGCAACTGCTATTCACTAAACTCTGATATGCATATCGTACTACAAAACCTCAAATTCTTTTCTAGCAATCCAAAGGGTAGCGAGATCAGAATTGCGAGTTGCATATCAAAGAGTTTCTTTTATTTTTACTGAATAGGATTGAATCCGGGGGTTTCTAGGGGTCTCCACGTTGTTAGGCCTCCCGGGTGGGTAGTGGGGTTAAGCCCTTAGCGGTTACTAACCGCTATGGTAATTAATTGGTTAGTGGCCAGTAGTTTTTTTTTATTGTAATGTTGCTGCAAACGGAGGATGGGGAGAAAGACGAATACAGCCTTAATCCCTCCAGTGGGAAGTATAACTTTAATTTACTTTATGCCAGGTGGGTACTGTTTTATTTTTAATGGGCAAATGCACTATTATCCAGATCTGGATAATACGAATGTTGCCCTTTATTGTACTGTATGTGTTAGGGGGGGTGGAGGGGGGAGGGGGGTTCAAGTAGATGGGGTTTGTAGTAGGGTTGTTGTATGTTAATGTTTATTGGGGACAGAGGGGGTGGGTGAATGGGGTTACTCGGCCCAGGGTGGGTGGTTAGGCCTACCGGGTGGGTGGTGGAAGGTGTTAACCCCGTCATTACCAAAGCAGTGGTAGCTGCTATGATAATGAAGGGGTTAACCCCTCCTGCAACCTTCCTGGTAGGCCTAACCACCTACCCTAGGCCAAGTACTCCCATTATCCCACCCTTCTATCCCCATTAAACCAGGAACTGTGAATTAAATCATTCATTTACTTAGCAGCTAGCTGCTAAGGTAATGAAGCTGTTTTACTATTACAGACCACGGTATGGAGTGCCGCTATCTCTTTGCATTGTTTAAATGACCCGCGTCACGTGACCGGGAGATTTAAACGCACTGGAGACCCATACTGGGGCCCGTAAGTCGGAAAGCAGGGGTCCCCTCGGCTGAAATTAATGCGGTTCAGCTCAGGAGACCCCATGCTTCAATACTAGGTTATTAAAATTAACATAAAAACTGCGTGATTGCCTGTAAGAGTTGTGCAGGGAGATGCAGTTCTCTCTGTGCAGCTCTTCCATGCTGCAGTTTAAGCAATCACAAGTAGTACGACAAATATTGGGGAAAAAAACACACAAAGTAGTGTGATGTTGCATTTTTTTTTACTGCAATATATATATATATATATATATATATATATATATATATATATATATATGTGTGGTAACCAGGGGATCCTGATGACCAAAGAAGACAGCACACTGCAAGGTTGATGTCAAAAAAGTGTATTATGAAACACAGGGCCGCCAATGTTTCGGTCCTCACAACGGGACCTTCCTCAGGAAGGACCTGAGGAAGGTCCCGTTGTGAGGACCGAAACGTTGGCGGCCCTGTGTTTCATAATACACTTTTTTGACATCAACCTTGCAGTGTGCTGTCTTCTTTGGTCATCAGGATCCCCTGGTTACCACACGTCTATATGCTACATATGGGACAAGCATCTGCCTCCTAACTAAACCGTGAGTGCAAATCTCCATACCAAGACTATATACTGTATATATAAAAAAAAAATCTTAGTGAATGACACACATTTTGACACACATTTCTTATAGTGTGCTAACAAAATATAAACCCGTTCTGCGATTTTTTAAATTGTGTTTTTAGGATGCCCATTGACTGGCAACATGTTTATTAATGCCTCTTTCAGGGAATACAGTAGATAAGCACATCTGATGAAGTAGCCATTAGCTGCTACAAAAAACGTAGGACATTTGTTCAGCTTTTCTTTCTGCAATTAGGAAAGGAATCCTCCTTTCCTATATATAAAAATACTAATACAAGAACATACAATGACAGTAAATGCAGGGACGTTTCTTAAAATAATACCATAAATCATAAAACAGAAATCCCTATACATTACGTTACCATATGCCAGGATTTTCTCTAGAGAGATCACTGGCGTAGAAACAAGAGACTTTACGTGTTTGGTCCAAAACACCCCTCTGTTGAAATCTGATTTTCATAATCCCTTGCCAAGCCTTATGTACTATTTTTTTCCCCATTGAAACAACATAAGCCCATCCTCATCATTAAACTGCTGTTAGGTTGACGGTTTTATGACAGAGTTAAAAAAAACTTACAAACGACATTTAAGGTTTTGCCTCAATCTATAAACACACTCATAACTTCCTTTCTCTAATATTTACACACGTCCGTCACATCAATAGATCATGACAGACCCAACAAGACTAATCATGACCATCTTGCTCCTAAATGTGAGTGACAAATGGAGATCTGTCCTTGGCACTACTTACTTATGTCGTGTTTGGTCTCATTGCATGTGACTCTGCCACAATTACAAACATGCAACTTTTAGTATGTACAGTTTATTACATCACATGATATTCTCATTTTTAATAAAGTCTTCAACTAAGTTATGACCTTTGGGTCACCTCTCTCTGGAATTCACCAGTAATCAATCATTCACGGATGTTTCGTTTTTTTGAGGATGACAGAATAGTCTCTGGATCTCATTTATGGACTTCTAAACAACACATATGTCACTTTTAGTGGGCCATCTGTTATAGTCACTGCCTCCAATTAAGTCCTCTTTTTAGGTCTGTACAGACCCAGGAAAAATGTTGATTTTCATAAACCCAATATATTGTATTTTTAAACTCAAACTGTTGCTGCATTAACCACTGAAGTACAAGATTAATTAAAATGCATAACATCTCATGATATTATCTTGACGGTAATTTATCGCACTCATGTTAATATAGAATATAGGTATAAGTTAGAAAAAGACATACTAATTACAAGGGTGAGTAAGGTCCTAAGTAAGAGTATGCGAACACAATCAAGCACAAATTATATATATATAAATATATATATATATATATATATACAGCTAAACCCCATTATAACGCGGTGCTCAGGGTCCACATAATGAGACCGCATTATAACCGGGATTGTGAAATGGTTGCCGCGCGAGGACTTACCTGGCATCTGCAGCTCTCTCCTTTTCTGCAGCTCCCTCCTCTCTCCCTGCTTCATTAGACTGCATCCATGTGCGTGGCACACAGCCTGATGAAGCCGGGAAAGAGGAGAGAGCTGCGGAGAGATGCATATGCCGGGTAAGTACTTGCGCAGCAGCCATTTCGCTTAAAAAAAACTAAAAAAAAGTGGAGATGTTTTTAAATCGGGAGCCACGCACAGACCGTGTTATAAGAGGATCCACGTTGTAGTGGATCGCACTATAACTGGGTTGAGCTGTATATACTGTATATATATACACACACGGTATAAATATAGGGGATGTATTTACATCATTAAACCCCTGAAGAAGTCTATTTTTTAGACGAAATGCACAGGGCTAGCAGGAGCTATACTTATTAATGTATGCACTGCATCTCTGACCCTATTGCTTAATATATCTTCTGCAAAAGTTAACTTGTGTCAGCCACTCATTTTTTATGCACGCCAAGCCCCTGTACACTTGCGCTGGAGGCTCTTTCAGAGTGCCTCTAATTAATCCTGCAGCTGAGAAGTGGAAGGTGTGGAGAGTGTGCTAGCTCAGGTCCTGTGGAGTACCTATGAGACAGTAATCAGCATCCAGCTGGTTGGTGAAGGTGAGGCAGTGCTGTGTGAGAGTGCCGGTACATGTCCTGTCTACCGGTGTGGTCCTAGACGGTGGCGCCAAGAGATGGAGTTGTTGCTGGGCAAGGAGTGAACAGTGAGATGCCTGTATATGGATCATGAGATCAGAGGGAAGTTGCCGTGAGGGAGATTGATGAGCAAAGTCCCGATTGTGCAGCGGAGAGCTTCGGGCGACCGGAGGAAACCAGAGGTCTCATTAATAGAGTGTCGGAGTGACAACCTGACACCAGAGACTACGGACAATCCGGTGGAAGATCCAACTGCCATCTATACCCGGAAACTATGTCAACATAGGCTGTCTCTTCTGTTCCCCCCCCCCTCCTTTTTCTCTCTGCAGCAAGAGTTTGGTTGGAGCACTTCATAACCCTATACCGGTTCTGGGTGACCTGGGAATTTACTGAGTATCCCCATTAACCTAGGGACCCCTTAACTGTTTCAGGGGCACATCACATCCCTAAACCCCTTTTACGTTTCTGGTCTGTGCTGAAGCATGGAAACCCAATGGTGAGTCGCAAAAGCGTTTTCAAGGGGAAGTATTGCTGGGACAATGTGCCTACATGTATCCAGGAATCACTCATGATTCCCGGATACATTTTTGGGGTATGCCGCAACTCTGGACCCCGGTTACCTAGGCACATTCTGACAACACTTTCTCTGGAAAACCATCCTTTGAACCTCATACCACAGCAATCTCTGCTTGCTGGCACTCCTGGGAAGGTAAAAACACATAAAATACTTTATTACCGCACGTTACAAGTTATGCATGTACAAACCCTGGGCTCAAGAACTGACACTCTGGAACCCCAACACATGGATCAGAGGTAACTAAATGGGCTTAAACCTTTATTGTGAGCCTGGTTACCCCCTCATTGTCACAGTGACTGACTGGGTGGGTGACTGACTGACTGGGTGGGTGACTGGCTGGGTGGGTGACTGACTGGGTGGGTGTGATGGTGAGGGGGTAACCAGGCTCAATAATAAAGGTTAAGCCCACTTGGTTACCCCTGATCAGTGTGTAAAGGTCCTAGAGTGTCAGCTCTGGGACCCAACTGTTGTATATGCATCACTAAGACTGTATAAATGATGCGACAATTCAGTATTTTTATATTTTTGCCTTTCCAGGGGTGCCGGCCAGTGGAGCTTGCGAGGCTGTGAGTTTGAGGGTGGATTTTGTGGAGAAACTTCTATCAGATTATGGTTATGTAGGGGGTTCCGAGTTATGGGATACCCCAAAGATGTACCCTGGAATCAGGTAAGATTCTCTGGCACATTGAAGAAAAGTGCTCCGGCAAAATCCTACCCTGGAAACAAGGTATCCCCAGAATGGTCCCGGGGTCCCAAGCACATGTTTCAGAATAATTTTATATGCTTTTATATGCGCATCCACAAACATATGGGCATTTGGACTCTATTTTGAATGATAATTCGTTCGAGTCTGACGGATACAGAGTGCCTTGCGGTAAGGAGTTAGAAACAAGCTCCCGTTGACGTCACCGTTCTTGCGGGACTCCGACCGGAGTGGTGAATTGTCCGGCGTACAGAGGCGACGCGAGTGGTGTTGTCTGCTGTATATGGTGGAGCCCCAAGACGTCTGCCTTACTGTTCTATGGACACAGAACCTGCATGCTTGCGGTGAGGAATCACAGGTTACCTAAACACTCCCGCTGACGTCACAACTCTCGCGAGATCCCAACCGGAGTGATTAAGTACTAGGCATACAGAGGCGACGTGAACAGTGTATCTGCTACACTCGGTGGAGCCCCTGAGACGTTTGCCTTGCTGGTATCCTGCACTGTTGGCGATTGAGTATACTCATAACTGCTTATTTTCTTGATTTGTTTGTGAGTGCGCAATTTTACCTTTTCCAGTCCTCCATAAATTTAATAACTTACTACACTATGAGTGTGCCTGTTGTTTTTTGTTTCTTTTCTTAGATATCCATGAGGGATTTGGTGGTCCCTCTCTTCAGGCTGCAAAGTCTCTGAAGGACAGTGTTTTTTGAATTGGACTTTCACTTGTATTGTATAATTTACATACAATCTTTTTTTGTGGTTTTATTGTATTATTTTTATTTTGTTACTTTTATATACATGGTTATTGCATATATATTAATTAATTATTTTATTATCCTCACTCGACAGTCCTGTGTCAGTGGGGATTTAGGTAGGCGCTTATACTCATTCTTTTTTTCTTGAGATATACACACACACACACACACACACACACACACACACACACACACACACACACACACACACACACACACACACACACACACACACACACACACACACACACACACACACACACACACGTGAAAAAGAAAGTACACCCTCTTTGAATTCCATGGTTTTACATATCAGGACATAATAACAATCATTTGTTCCTTAGCAGGTCTAAAAATTAGGTAAATACAACCTCAGATGAACAACAACACATGACAAATTACACCGTGTCATGATTTATTTAACAAAAATAAAGCCAAAATGGGTAAGCTATGTGTGAAAAACTAAGTATAAATATATACAAATATAAATAAATAAGGCAAGTTAAAATTAAGTATGTAAAGTAACATTTGATGCAAAGCATGCAATGATTAGATAATTGATATAAGGCATCTATTTGTCCAAAATTACCACAATTCAAAATTTTGAAATTATAAAAAGAGTGATACAATTTGATTGTGTTCCTCTTGGCAATGTCTAATCCTCCAGTGTAACAATCTGTGCTGTTATCAACTGTATTATATACAGTATGACAGAATAAAGCTGCTTGAAACCAAGCCTTTCTTACATTGGTTCGGGATGTAGTGTTGGTTACCTGTCAGACAAGAGAGACATGCATTCCGACACAAGAAACTTTATGGGAAATGCACTAATCTCTGTTATTAGTTAATACACTGCAATCCCGCCTTAACAGCCATTGAATAACCATTGACTAACACAGGATCACACTGCATTAACCCGTAACAGATGTTAATTAATTTTCTCCTTTGTTTCAACATGCAAATTGTCAATTCACACTTCTTTATTCAAGCAAATAAAAATATAACGTGTGAGCACATGCACATCTCAGACAAGTCTGCAACCCTGATTTTCACCATTATCTCCTAGCATACAATGCTTCCACTGCAGCTAGGGATTCTGTGTAAACGACATGCAAATAAGCATACTGTACAATGTCACCTTTTGCTTCAAATCGATTTTAACATAGAGCCCTATATGCTGACGTTTGTTTAGGCCAAGCAGCAGTATTTTTAATGGTGCAATCCAACAAAGCCAAAAAAAAAGGATTTTGTAAACTAAAATCTAATTGGCTTACATAATCGAACATGCTAAAATCTATGCACTATACAAGAGAGAGGCCCATTGGATTTTCACTTTAAATACTCTTGTCCCAAATGGGTTAAATACACATTGGGATGTGAAGTATTTTTTATGATTTATGTCCATTTCTCTTGTGGGTACTCTCTCATGTTTTATTGCATTGGTTCCTCACCAACATTTATATTATATTTCATCTTTCAAATTACAAGTCTGTTTTGAGTTTTCAGTGTTACCTTTGAACTGTGGATCACATCATATAATAACATATACAAATGATCAAATAATACATTCTATTGATATGATCATTTTATATTATTTGCTTTCTATGAGATGATTTTGTATGTGCTCCAGTGGCGCAATCGGTTAGCGCGTGGTACTTAGATGTCAGTATGTGCTAAACTATGCAGAGGTTGTAAGTTCAAGCCTCACCTGGAGCATACCTTATCCTCTCGTGGTTACGATTACAGTTCACAGATCATACTGTACCAACAGGACTTGTTTTATCTTTCTTTCATTCTTCCCTTTTTTTCCTTTTTTTCTTCTAAAACACTTTTTTTGTCAAACCAATTGGATGTATATCCTTGTTTATTTTCATATACATTGTAGTTTTTATATCTTTGTGAAATGTTTTCTGTTCTGTATTATATCTATTACTTCATGAAGGTTATACCAGCCTTTCCTATGTTTATGCAATCAACATGTTTATGTGTGTCCTCATCTCTTATGTGATAGGGTTAGCTTAATTAATCAATTAGTGGGATACACCTTTATTCAACACAATCTGTATCAATTTCTTTGTATGACATTGAGTTTACTTTTATTGTTAGATTCCTCTGTCCACTGCCTAGCTGTTTATGGATACATGTTCCCATATTGATTTATGATTCATTATTTTCCTAGTGCATTATCAATATAGAGATATGGACACACTTTGAGTTAATTGTTATATGCAGTGGTTGACAAATCACCAAAAAATCTACTCGCCACACAAAAAAATCTACTCGCCACCTAGTATTAAACGTGTGCTGCTTGGGCCAATATTTACTCGCCCGGGGGTTAAATCCACTCGCCCGGGGGTTAAATCCACTCGCCCGGGGCGAGCAAATGTATAGGTTTGTCGAACACTGGTTATATGTCTTAATCACCTGTCATGCATTTCTGGTGTTGGAGAGTTCAGAGGAGGGGCTATATATACATCACTCTATCAGACCCCTCTCATACTCCTTGAGAAAGGGCTAGAGAGCCTGAAACATGTAGGAGATTTTGTTTTTTATGTTAGTTTGTTTTTTGTTTTTAACAATGTAATTCAATAAACCTTTTTTTTTTTTTTTGCTACCTCTGGTGAGTTGATCGGTGCTTTCTCTGGGTTCCTGCTGTTCCACCAATTTTTTCAGCTCTAAAATCTATAGAAATTGCATTTTTTAGAGGCTTCTAAATGGGGAAGTTTCTGCAAATCAAATTATTTATTTAAATCTAGCCCATCCATTCCTTGTCAGAGAGCGATTAAATATGAGAGGAAGGAACTGCTCCAGTTCTTGTTAAACGCACATTGACAGCAGACAGAGGAAATTAAACCCCTCCCAAGTCTTAGCTCACCATGTTTACAATCTACGTTAAAAAAAAAAAAAATACTAGAGATATCAGATTTTTGGTTAAAAAAAAACTGCAATCAATCACCCAGATGTAACCTGTAATAAACATGTCACTTGTATTGGTACACTTTGATCCTTGGAGTGACTGCCCCTTTAACTTGTATGTCTAGTGACAAAATAAAGATACTGTAGTAATGTAATGAAATGTTTTAAAGATTACAGGACTAAACGAAACCTTAAATGTCACAAGTTTACAGAGGTGACTTAATTAAATGCATTATACCAGTGTAACTGTATTTATCTTTACAGATCATGTAATAGTAAGTGACATTCATGCAATGCTTCAATGAACAATAACTAACGTTAATGGTAAAATAGTTTTAACATGAAAAATGTCTTTAATGTTGCATTTGAAGAATATTCCAGAATTGTTAGTGGTAATCTACAGTATTCAGTCCTTAACATAGATATGGAAAATAGCAATGCTTCTAGGGGAAATCCATACTAGGATCAGAGTGAACTAATATTGGTGACAAATTTAAGGGATTACATCCATGATTATTGCTATTTTGACCAAATCTGACAACTAAGTATTTTTAAATCTTTTTTTAAAGCTAATTTATAAATATAGTAAGATATTAAATGGGTTGATTGCCTCTGGTTACTCCCTTTTCTCTGATGTCACTCTCTGTGTGTTCAACAAGAGTTTGCACATGCAAACTTTCCTTATGTATAGGCATTCTGATAAGAACAGGGAGGGGGTAATGGTAAATAAAACACTTGATTGACAAACCCTTTTCCCTCTAACGGACCTTAAAACATTCAATTTGTTATTCATTTCCCCTCAAAAAAATAAGCAACATTTTTGCTATTAGCATGGTTACATTTGTTTAAAGAAGTGAAATACACTGTTAATTTCTTTACAGAAGGTTATTTTCTGGATGGCTATGTGGGATTGCACTTTTGCACACTGCCCTTAGACCCCATGTGATACTTGGCTTTCTTTCATATTCGGGATAGCCTGCATTAGGCAGTGAGGCATTTAAACTGAGGTTTTTAAGTGATACAGTTAGACTACAGTTTGACTAGAGGTGACTGGGGACTGCTTTTTTCTGCAAACTCTTTTACTCACTACAACATATGGTAAGCTATTCAGATCACACTATGATCCCATGCTTGTTAGCCTGCATAGTTTAACCCCCCACCCCTTTACAACTTCTCTCACTGCAGCCTCTCCCAAAACTGACTGCACAAAACACTGAAACCCTGAATTGACCCTAGCATTGCAATGCAGCAAAACACTTGACAAGGTACAGGTTCACCCCTGCTGTTTAGTCTGCACACACTCACTCTGCTCATAACAGCTCCATGCAACACTGCCTACCTCTGGCATCATGAACCTGCTATTTATTTTAACTTTTTTCTTTCTCCTGGCCTCATGGAGATGTTACTCCCTCTATCCACTACAAACTCCTCCATCCTGGCCCGCACCCAACATCACCATACACCCTGGACTACTCAAAAGCCTTTCATTATCTATGGAATGTTGGTGGAGAACTCTAAAAACCAGCACACCAACCACTGCTCACTCTAATGGAAAACACCACAAATTTACAACTTGTAAACAACTACCCAAATTTCTTCTCATACTATTACTCTCTCTAGCAGGTGATATTGAAACTAACCCAGGTCCTCCCATTTCAGCTCTGCCCCATGCCCCTGAGAATTCCACCTTTAAATTCCAAAAAGGGCTATCTGTCGCCCATATAAACATCCGGAGCCTGCTGCCCAAACTAGACGAACTAAGGGCATGGTGCCTTATGCATAAACCCAAAGCCATCGTTCTTACAGAAACATGGCTATCCTCTAAAACCCCTGATGCAAATATCGCCATTCAGGGATACTCCATTTTTAGGAGAGATAGGTCAAAGAGAGGAGGAGGGGTGTTATTTTATATTGCAGACACCTTACAATTTACACTGCTACATTGCCCACCAAGTCCACCCTCTTTTGAAACTCTAGTTGGCAAAATCTGCCTCCCCTTTTCTAAGCCCATCTTGCTTGCTGGCATCTACCGCCCCCCTAAAGCCCCTCTACAATCCTTGACTGATATCACCCAATTTCTTGCCTCCATTTCCTCTCTGAATGAGAAGAGTGAGCTGCTAGTTCTTGGGGATTTCAACTTCAATTGGCTTGACCCTAAAAACCACAAAATCCAGATACAACTCAAGTCACTTAACCTATCGCAACTCATTTCCCAACCGACACGAATAAACCTGAAGTCGCATAACCATTCCTTGCTAGACTGGATTCTCTCCTCAAACCCCAGCAGAATCCAATCCTCTGGCATCCTTCCTGACATTTTCAGTGACCATGCAATAGTGTACTGTGTAAGGAAAATTAAACCGCCCCATTCAAGCCCCAAAGTTCTCCTCACTAGAACATTTAAAAACTTTAACCCACAACAGTTTCTGGATGACCTTACCAACTGCCCATGGCACAGAATCGATTTAATCCCCGACCCTGACTCTGCGCTCGACTATTTCCAATCCGAGTTCTTAAAACTCTGCGATACCCATGCTCCACTACGCAAAATAAGGGTACGGGGGGCCCACCTTCCATGGGTTACACCTGACCTTATAGCACTCTACCAGTTCAGGGATGCCTTGTGGAAAAGCTACAAAGTAACTGGCACAACCAAGGATCTCAATCACTACAGATGCCTGCGGAACGTGTGCACAAGGCAAACAAGGCACGCAAAAGCACAATATTACTCTGACAATCTCCTCCAGAATACATCAAACCCAGCTAATTTCTGGAAGGTTATCAACAATATATTCCAGCCTCCTAACCATCAACAACCAAGTAATATCACTAAGGGGGATATTACTCTGACAAACCCCACTGACATTGCAAATGCATTCAATGATTACTTTGTGGGGTGTGCCACTAACTTATTAGCGAAACGCAGCACAAACCCCAAACCTGAATCTCATCCTGGGAGTACCCCTATAGTCCCACCCCCTCCCAACACTGCCCACAATTTTCAATTTAGCCCAGTATCTGAAGAGGAGATTACACAAGCGCTCCTCAAACTAAAACTAAGCAGCCAATGTGGACCCGACTTACTACAATCTAGGTTCCTACGACTTGGTGCCCCAGCCATTGCCAAACCAATTGCGTCCATAGTCAACTCTATCCTGTCTGCAGGCCATATCCCTAAGACCTGGAAAACTGCCAGAGTTGTCCCAATCTTCAAAAGTGGGGACAAAAACACTGTCTCAAACTACAGGCCAATCTCACTTCTCCCAATTCTATCCAAAGTTAAGGAAAAATGTGTCCACTCCCAATTAAGCGATTTCTACACCAAGACAAATTTCCCTAGCCAATTCCAGTCTGGGTTTCGTCCCAAACACTCCACCGTAACTACCCTGCTAAAAGTTTGCAATGAAATCCAGTGTGGAATGGAACGGGGACAACTCACTGGTGCAGTATTCCTAGATTTTGCAAAGGCTTTTGACACAGTTGATCATGCTATCCTGCTTAACAAACTCCAGAGCTCTGGAATAGGGAAACATGCTTTAAACTGGTTTCAGTCCTACCTATCAGGAAGATCCCAACATGTGTCCATCTCAGGCTCTAACTCCAACCCCCTGGATATCACTTGTGGTGTCCCGCAAGGCTCTGTTCTGGGGCCCCTACTCTTCTCAGTGTTCATTAATGATCTTCCCACAGCTTGTAAGGAAGCCTCAATACACATGTATGCAGATGACACAATCCTGTATGCACACAGCCATAGCCTCTCTGACCTTCAACACATACTTCAGTCTGACTTTTTGAGACTCGAAAACTGGATTTCCCAAAACAAACTGTTTTTAAACACTGACAAGACTGTAACAATGGTATTTGGGACCAAGACTAAATTTGTAAAGCTTCCAGTGACTGAGCTCCTGATTAGAACCAACGCTAAAACCACCCTAACACCTGTCACTAGTTTTAAATACCTGGGCTTATGGTTTGACTCCCACTTAACATTCGGGATGCACATTGATACCCTGACAACCAAGACCTATGCCAAACTAGGGGTACTTTACAGGAACAAATCCTCCCTAAGTCTCCTGGTCAGAAAGCGTATTGCACAGCAGATGCTAATGCCAATTATTGACTATGGAGACATAGTATATGGCTCGGCTCCTCAAACCCACCTTAGCAAACTTGACACCCTCTACAATTCAATTTGTCGTTTTGTTCTCCAATGCAACTACAACACACATCACTGCGAAATGCTCAAAGAACTAGATTGGTCATCACTAGAGTCTAGGCGCAAAGTTCACCTTTCCTGTCTCACCCTCAAATACTTTCTGGGCAAGCTACCCAGCTACCTGAACAAGCTCCTCACCCCTACCACATGCAGTACCTATCACCTGAGATCAGACTCCAAAAGACTATTCATGGTCCCAAGACTCAACAAAGTATCCGGACGTTCCTCGTTCTCCTTCCGTGCACCCCAAAACTGGAACAACCTACCAGAGACTCTCATATCCACCACCAGCTTAAGTTCTTTCAAATCTAAGGCTGTCTCACACTTTAATCTGGTCTGTAACTGTTTCATACGCTCATAATATATATTTTCTTTAACTGTGCATGCAATGTCTTGTATATAAATGTATACCTTGTTCATTTATGTAACTGTATTTGTAACCATGTATTATTTGTTTTACTCTGTGCCCAGGACATACTTGAAAACGAGAGGTAACTCTCAATGTATTACTTCCTGGTAAAATATTTTATAAATAATAATCTATCCCAAGCATTTTTTAATTCCCTTACCAAATTAGCCTCTACAATCTCTGTTGGGAGGATATTCCAGGAATCCACCACCCTTTCTGTAAACTTCCTCCCATTTCCACAGAGTCGTCCACCCTCCAGGATCAGAGCATGACCTTTTGTTATAGCACTTCTTTCTCTAAACTACTATCACATGGACAATGTACAGGTGAAATATATATATATATTTTTCAAAAAATAAATTAAAAAAATAAATAAATATATATATATATTTGAAAAAGATTTCACAGGCTCTCCAATATAGAGTGTGTGTATATATAGCAAATGTAAATGGTTTTTAAAGCAAAAAGTGGCACTGTGTGCTCATTTGCATGTCATTTCCCAGAATCCCTTGCTGCAGTGGAAGTGCTGTGTGCTGGGTGATAATGGTGAAAGGCAGGGTTGTAGACCTGCCTAAGACATGCAAATGAGCATACAGTATATTTACATTTGCTATATGCTTTGCTGTGGAGGTTTTTTGTCACTTTTTTTATTCACCATAACTTAACTCAGTATATATATATATACATATATATATATATACATATATACACATATATACAGAGGCAGATGGCACTCGCAAAAAGAGTGGAAAACAGGTGCTAATCCCATATAGTAATGAATAAAAATAGAGATTCCTTACCAGGCAGACCAGGAGTCCAAGACCACACAGCAAGAAACGAGACAGCACTCAGAGTAGATAGCAAAAAATTATGTATTCAAAATAGGCACATACAACCAAAATGTTGTATGTGCCTATTTTGAATACATCATTTTTTGCTATCTACTCTGAGTGCTGTCTCGTTTCTTGCTGTGTGGTCTTGGACTCCTGGTCTGCCTGGTAAGAAATCTCTATTTTTATATATATATACATATACGTATATATATATATATATATATATATATATATATATATATATATATATATATATATATATATATATATATATATATATATCACTGAAACAGATGCTAATGCTAATTATTAAGAAAAGTGACATCTTTTTCAGTACACATCATGAGATTCCAGTCTCTACGCTTGACACTTTGAGCTGGACTACTGATATACAGTACATCCCCATCACATTTTCCAGATCCCAAAATAGCTTGTATAGACTATATGTAACATCTGTCCAAGATTTTATGTAAAGGGGCTGCAACTTAAATGACATTGTCAACTTCCCAGTGCGCCTTAGTGCAGTGACACGGCAAATATCTCAAGACAAATCTGTAGGATGGCCTTGCACTCTCAATCCTGCATAATCAAGCACTTAACACTTCAGTTGATCAACCAGCTATTTGAGTATTACCTTGAGGTTTGTCACATCTCGTTTTCCACTTCATAAAAGCTTTAACTGACTATCTAGACCAGTGATTCCCAACTGGGGGTTCATGAGGGGGTCTCGAAGAGGTTCGTAAAAAAAAAAGATGTAATGGCGATCGCAGGCAGTATAGTGGGTCCCTGAACTCTTGTGGGCACTGCACTGTAAGGTCTTAATCTGCACTGGGTGGTGTGGCTGTCAATTACTTCAGAAGCTTTTAAAAATCGGTAGCTACAATGATTTGCATCCACAGCAGCAAGGCATTGTGAATTGTAAATTTGGAATCTTCCACAGTAATTGACAGCTACTATATTCCACCCATGCTGCCAACACACACTGAGGTGCAGTTTGGGGCCTTATTATGCATGTGTTCCCCTCGATGAGCTCAGGACTCTATACTGCCTGTGATCAGTCAAACCGTTTTGTTAGCAAAAGTCTAATGAGTAGGCAATAAGATTTATTACTTTGTTGGCTGGCAGAAAATATATTTTCTAGGAGGAGGTCTACAAGAAGAACCATGTCAGTGCAAAAATGATAGACACTGGCATCACAACAGTGTAGATTAAATCATCCGAACCTGTGCCCAGATATTGATATGGAAAGAGGACCCCCTCTTTTTTCATCACTTCTAGACATCAGTCACAATGGCATGTGATTCTGGACTTCTGAATGTAATAGAGGCTATCAGCATTCAAGCCTTTGTGATATTCACTGAACTTTATTTGAGTGCTCTTACTATTAATGAAAGGTGGATGCTAATGTATGTAGAATGAATTGCTTCTCTGTGTTGGACCAGAACACCCCAATAGGGTCTCGTCTCAAAAATGGTGGAGCGATCAATAGACATGATTATTTAACCCTTTGAGTCTTGAGAGTGTCTATATCCATTCGTGTTGATGAAATGTTGGAGATTTTGCTGCTAGCAATGTTTAAACAAAAATAACAACAATATTCTTAATATAAACATAGACAGTTCAGATGGGCTTTTTTCAGTAGGACCTGTATATTATAAATCTACCAATGATTTAATGTAAATGCCATTCCGAATGCAACAGAAAAATGAAGGAACTGAATAAAGTCAAGTGAATATGAACTTCCATAGATCCTTCAACCTGTCACACTAACACAAGCTATATATCAGTAATGTTTACAAAACCATTTGCATTTTTTTACATTGTATTTGTTAGTTGTAATAGATGCAGCAGTTGCTTAGCTTTAAGGAAACGTAATTACCTAAAATGCTGATTGATCGGCAAAGATTTTGCTTTCCCGGGTTCATAATATGGGTGCCTATTTCAAAAGAGGAAGTGCTGTGCTTTTGTAAAATGGTTGCCATAGCAACTGAAGGAGCCATACTACATTAAAACTCCTTAAAAGCGGCATAAAGAGTGGGGGTGGGGATAAAATATGCAGTATTACCTAATACTGCACAACTTATTCATAAAAAAAAAAACCACATAGCTTTAATGCAGCAATACATTAAAAATCCTATGTGTACCAGAAATTCGAAGCACATATATTATTTTTAAAGAAGTACTTCACAGGTATAGAAGCACTAAAAACAGAGACAAACATTCAACTGTAAAAAAAAAAAATTCAAAATAATCACTGTCATAATATTTTTTATTAAATATTGTATTGTCTTAATACATTTATTTGGTAAAACTAGGATTAACAAGGCTCTTAACTCAGTGGTGTTTATCTACTGTAAGTTATAAAACGTTGTAGTACTTTTTCATGGGCTATGCCCACTTCAGCAGTCATATTATATATCCATGGGTGAAAACATTATACTGCAGACAAATTGTGGGATTTTGTGGAAATAAAATCCGCATCCAAAATTAAAAGAGAAGACTGCCCGTTCCAAGCAAGGAATCTCCACACTGTCCAGGACCATAAAACCTCCTTAATGATAGCACCAGGGCCACCAACATGGTGGAGGGGAGAGCCGGGACAAGTGTCGCAGGCTCGTTGGCTAATGGGGGCAAGGCTTGCTGCAGGTTGGGCCCAACTTCATTGCCTGGCTGCTGATTCTCTCATTGCCGCTGGGCCCTGGCTCTCCCCATCTGTACTTGGGGGAGTTTTTTGTATGCATTTCAGGCGTGGGAATTTTTTGTATGTATTTGGGGAGGGTTGGGTTTTTTTGTATTTGGGGTGGGGGTTTTCTATGTAGTTTGTGTGTGTGTGTGGGGGGGTAATTATTGTGGGGGGCTTATGTGTGTGGCTGGTGGGGAGAGAATGAGTGTGGGGAGGGAATGAGTGTGAGGAGGGGGGATTGAGGGAGCAGAATTGAGTGAGAGGGGGTAATTGATGGGGGGGGGACAGTGAGAGGAGAGAGGAAGAGGGGGGTGGGGGGGAGAGAGAATGAGTGAGGAAGAGAGGGTGTGATAGTGAGACAGGGGAGTGAAATACATGGGAAGTGGGGGGAAATAGAGGAGGGAAAAATAGAGGTGTGAAATGGGGGGGGGGGGGGCTCGCAAGACCTCCAACACAGGGAGGGACATGCCGACAGGTGGGAGGATCTGTCGAAACTCTAGTCCCGGGCCCCGGAAAATATATCGGCGGCCCAAGATAGCATCACCCACCACATAACGTATTGCTTTTAAGGACAGCAGGTTTGAGGATGAAAGATGTAAAAACTAGTGTCGGTGCTGATGTTGAGGAAAAAGTAACACACAGATGTCCAATTGTAGTTCTGTAATTGAACTACAGTCGAAAAAGTTTTATAAAATGATTCAATATTTGAACAAAAAAAATAAACTGCCAGGTTTACAACGGGACAGTTTCACTCTTGTGGCCACTTCCAACAGGACATACTTGAAAACGAGAGGTAACGCAATGTATTACTTCCTGGTAAAACATTTTATAAATAAATAAATAAATAAACAGTTCACTGAATAATTTTTGTTTTTAACATTTGGGCACCATACATTGTTTCTCTCATACAATCAATTATTGGCGAGGACAGATAAATCCTCTGAAAATTGTAAGCTACAGGAACTCAGGTAGTAGACATTGCATCTGCTCACACATCAGCTACCAACTTCAATTAATAGTTGAGTCAAAGGAAAGAAGGAGTCTTGCTCCATCTGTGTGGGCATAATTTAGCACTTTTTTTTATACATGTAAGTGCACTCCCAACATTGCTCCACTGGTTTGTATATTTTAGTGCTATACCCACAAGATCTCATTTGCATCTCTATATGTTATTTTCACATTGGTTGACTGTAATCACATCTATGTCAATGCAATATTGCTAGCATATTTCTATTGGATTAAATATATTACAGCAAAAGTTGATATTGCAATTTGAATTTTGCGTACAGACATACTATTACATTATGTTTTCATTTTTGATAGTTCACTTATGTTTTCAAATATTTCATGTTAGAGCTGAAGATTTTTCTATTTGCACAGATTGTTGATAATTAAAGTATCCTTATGAAAGCCAGGGATACAGTTACAAAGTTGATAAATAGTTTCAATAAAATATAAATGTCAAAACTGCATTTCTGGAGGTGCAAAGATTGTATCTACAATATTTATATGGGATCACCGAGTTCTAAATTGTTATTTCTGTACTGGGAGCTGATTGCAGTCAGTTAAAGTGTGCGTATTAAATAAATGAGAAGGAGAAAAACTGGAAGAGCACTAATGTAGGTATCAAAAAAGTAGAAAGGAGGGTGCGTATCCCATAAAAAGTTTATTTATTGGTCATGGAAAAACAGGGCAATGGAGAGCCCTACCAACGTTTCACGCTTCACAGAGTGCATTCGCATGGTCTTTAGCATTATGCAGTCACATGGTCTGTATGTTAAATAAATGCACTGCTGCTAAAATTTACATTATTTTAGCAGCAGAATAAAAGGGAAAACTTAAACTATCTGCAATATTGACAATCTCCTTCAGGATTTAACACTACTGGGTTATACAGTATGTATTTCTTATCTTATCATATACTTACTAATCTTTATCATTATCTTCTTGGTAGATAACCATATCATTATAGTTTACACAAAACATCACAGCAAAAAATGTGTGGATTAACAATTCCACTGCATAGTGTACAAAATAGTTTAAAAAAAAGAGATCAGGTAAAGACTGCAAAAACTCTGCGAAACATTTGGGTTCATAGGTGGATATGGAGCATAACATTTTTATATTGCACTTCAATTTCTGAGTTATGCACTAGAATCTGTAATTACAAGAAAAACACACAAACTTTAGATGTTAACATACAGTTAGTCTTGGAAATAGCTGAAAATAAACTCTGATAAATGAAATTAATAAACCTTGAAAAATTGAAGCCCTTAATTATAATCCGTCTAAAGCAAACTCATATTTTCAAAGTTCCACACGCATTAATCACTTTAATCACATTTGAATCACATTTGTTTAATTAGATTACATACCATGTGGTTTTCACATGAATGCATTAAAATGAACTGTGAACAATGTATAATCACAATCCAAGACTAAAAAGAGTTGTTGATAATATTAGTACAACTGCTTTGTTGCCTATTACTTCAAGCTGACAGCACAGCAACATGTGCACCTTTCTATTTGTGGAACAAGGGAACATTTAACCACCACTTATTCACTAAAGGCTCCTCTTCTATTTGGGCTAATTAGTCATACAGTAGTTACTGTTTTGTTTGGTAATTCAAATAGAAATAACAAATACAACTACAAATTGCAGGCCCAGCACATACTTGAAAATGAGAGGTAACTCAATGTATTACAGTACTTCCTGGCAAAACATTTTACAAATAAATAAATAATAAATAAATAAAAGATATGCATGTGTCAATGGATTGAATGGTATATGATAGACTGATGCTTTTAAAAAAAAGCAATCCCGCCCCTAAAAAGTATGATGTCAACCTGATGTAATTGTCTTGTTTGAAGGTGCAGTCCCTCACAGCAGAAAAAATAAAAACCAACATCATATAAAAGTAAAATTGTCTTTCTTAACAAAAAATCCAGCCATGCTAAAAGTAATGATTTGGCTGCTATTGCTACTTTGATATCTGATTACAAGTATTTCGTAGGGTCCTTTGAATGGGGACTATTGGTAAATCAGCTGTTTTGTTTATCATTATCCCACCATGTACTTTACAGAGAGTGAGCAAAGAAAAGGGGAGAAGGAGGGAGTGTGGCTCTGGCTGTGCAAACTCTTGTTGAACACACAGTGACATCAGACAAAAGGGAAGAAATTAAACCCCTCCCAAATCTCAGTTTACTGTGTTTAAAAACAAACTTTAAAATGTATCAAATACTTATACAGATGCAACTGTTCCATATGGCCCAGCGTATGAGGAAAATCCATGAGTATCTCACAGACTCGCCGAGGGATAGTCTAAGATGCTGTAATGGCCCATCGGATTAACACAGCGGGGGTCCCTGCATTTGAATTGGACTTGCGCTGTGTGAATCCAACCGGGCTGCATCTGTCTGTAAGAGACGCGCACGAAGAGTAAGATTGAATCAGTCACTCTCCCTACGCGCCTCTAACAGGCGATCACAGAGCTTTTATTTTAATCACACAGTATTGTGCAGGGGATCTCCGGAGCTGAATCGCATTCATTTTAGGTCCGGGGACCCCCTGCTCCTTTTTTCTTCTTTCTTTTCTTCTGTCTTCTCTGCTTTAAATTGTAATCCAATGGCGGCGGATGTTGTCCTGTCATCTTCTTGGGCACAAATGAGATGGCACAGGCCTTAAATAAGGCCTGTGACGTCACATTTAAATGTCAAATAGTACACTCCCATCCGATTGGCTGGTATACCATGTGACAGGGTTCTTTTTTTTTCATGGGACGTCGTCTTAATGGGGGGGAAGCCATCCATTTAGGAAGTCTATGCTTCCCTCCCTTTAAGATGATGTCACCAGAAAAAAAATGGCTGCCATCACATGGTACTGCAACAAACCTGTTGCACAGTGAATAATTATCACTGCCACCTAGATGTCAAAGTAAATCTACAGGTTGTTGTTATACAATTTGTGAAGTAGAGAAAAAAGTGCGCTTCAAAAAAAGCATGTCCTAATCAACAAATTATCAGTGTATAAGATACATGTACAGTATACACTAAAATGTGTATTGCACAAATGTAAAAAAAAAAAAAAAGTATATACAAAAGCATTATAAATTATATTATATAAATTCTGTGAAGGTGCATAAACATCAAAAAACAGTATGAAATATAATTAAAGAAAATTCAAGAATTGTTAAATAAAAAAATAATGCAAATCTACAGTACTGCAGACTTATACAGTAGCTATAGTCCTGTTTTTTTCTTATATTCCTATAATAGTCCTCCATAGATGTACTGTACAGGGAAGTTACTTCAATTTTAATCAGCCTCTGTGCCAGGTGTGTATGCAGCTCTCAAATTGAGATATTCCAATCCTCACTGGATAGAAGCAATGTAAACGAAAGAAAAGCCCATAGCTTAATACTGTTTAAAAACACAGGTAAGTGTTACACTCACTCATTCGTGATGGATAGAAAAAGCATTCACACTTTTAATGGAAGTTGCAAAGTTCAATCATACACATTTCATGACAGTGTTACATCATCAGGGAAATGGTATGATCACCAGGATCTGAGTCTTTTAAAGTCCCAACAATTGGCCTAATTGTTCAACTGACCGTTCTTAGGCCGAGTCCATAGAAGGACAGGCTGCGCTGAGCTGTGCGGACGCTCCGCGCTGAGCCCCTGCATCCTCAATGAGGATGCCTTGAGATGGGGCTCACGCTAGCGTCCGGAGGCGCTGGATTTTTCAGCCGACAGCCAAGCTGTTTTTCAGCGCGCTGTCGGCTGAAAACATCCAATGAGCACGGAGCAACGTCAACGTCACGGCACCGTGACGTCGACGTCGGTGCATCACGGGCGATTGGCCCAGCGACGTCACTGCCCCCCCTCCCTCAGTCTCCCCCCGCCTCCGATTGCGCCCGCTGGCTCGCCTGCATGGGCATGAAATCGCGCAGATTTCAGCAGGTGAGCCTCAGCGTCAGCGCGGCTCGGAACTCCTCACCCCTCTATGGCCACAGCCTTAGATGTATCTCTCTGTCTCTCTCTCTGTCTCTTTCTCTCTCTGTCTCTTTCTCTCTGTCTCTTTCTCTCTGTCTGTCTCTGTCTGTCTGTCTCTGTCTGTCTGTCTCTCTCTGTCTGTCTCTCTCTGTCTGTCTCTCTCTGTCTGTCTCTCTCTGTCTGTCGCTCTCTGTCTGTCGCTCTCAGTATGTCTCTCTCTCTTCTCTCTCTGTCTGTCTCTCTCTTCTCTCTCTGTCTCTCTCTGTCTGTCTCTCTCTGTCTGTCTCTCTCTGTCTGTCTCTCTCTGTCTGTCTCTCTCTGTCTGTCTCTCTCTGTCTGTCTCTCTCTGTCTGTCTCTCTCTGTCTGTCTCTCTCTGTCTGTCTCTCTCTCTCTGTCTCTGTCTCTCTCTCTCTCTGTCTCTCTCTTCTCTCTCTCTTCTCTCTCTCTCTGTCTCTCTCTCTGTCTCACAAAAACACAACTAAAGAGGTCACAAAGTCTAGAAAAAGTCTTCACTTTGCTCTACACCCACCCACTCACTCATCCAATAATGTCAGTTAGTGAAAATTAGATGCAAAAGAAGCATTTAGCCCGACATCGCATATCCACTAAAGCCCTTAATACGGGGACTTAATGGCATGTTATTTAAGCCATACTTAAACTTGCACTACTCCCCTTCAGACCCTGGAATTGGGCTTTTTGGGAAGTGTCAGGGAGCGGGGTAAGAGAGTATTGTGTTGCATAGAGCAGAGGTGCGCAAACTGGGGGGCGCAAGATTCTCTGCGGGGGGCGCGGGAGTTACAGAGGCTACACGCACTTCCTGAAAGCATTTAAATGGCGGGGATGTGGCAAAGGCCTCTGTAACTTCTCCTTACCTTGGTTCAGACGGCTTCTGGTGACGCGTCATCATGGCAACGAGATGTCATGAAGCCAGAACGCCAGTGCCAATGTTAGGAGGGGGTGCGATGAGGGGGACAGCCAGCAGAGGGGCGCAGGGGGAAATCATTGTGCTCCCCTAGTATAGAGGATTGATTTGGAAGGTATATAAATAATGGTTACTTTACACACATAGACTGTCTATTTTAGTAAAGTACCCATTGACTTATATACCTCTCATAACAATCCTCTATAGAAACCTGATACACTATTCTCTCTATCTAAAAAGTCCCTTTTCAGGTTTGTATGGGAGTAAATAATGACGCTTAGCCGCACTCATTACCAGTGATCACAGAGTCAGTAATACATTGTAATCTTCTATTTTATTGAGGCAGAATGTGGGTGCACAACGTTTTGGCGGTTGCCTCCTTTGTCTTCCTGACTCTGTGATCACTGGTTATGGATGCATCCTTATCAATGCAGTATCTTGTTGGGTGTAAGGATTCCTCCACATCTACTTCAGACCTGCAACATATCCTCTAAAAAAGACTTGGAACAACAAGTGAGTCCCTCTACTCTCTTCAAGTCTGTATAGGAGAAAGACTGATATACTTAACATCACATTATTGGAAGCTTCGCAATGTTGCACTACAACATTATGTTAAGCCTATGCTAATGTGACATATATTGGCCATTGTTTTTGGATATAATTAGCTTTCTGGTTATGCATTAACCTCAGGGAAAATAATGTCCATTGTTGTTTTAATCAATGTCACATTATGAGCCTTGATTTATTTGAACTGTTGTGTGAATCTAGCCCTAAATGTTTCTTCAATGAGTAATTCATCTAGTCTAGGTTTGGCCAACTCCAGTCCTGCAGGGCCACCAACAGTTCAGGTATTAGGGTATTTGAGGACTGGAGATGGCCACCCCTGATCTAGTCCATAACACTACACCAGGAATTAGGGAGGAAAGGAGAGTGCACTTTACATGTGGAAAATAAGGCCTTCTCTAGGGTGAAGCTGAGCACACTTACGTGCTCAAGCGACACACGATCAAACACATGATCGCAATGAGACTGTGGTGCGTGCGTGCGTACAGTATGTGCCCATGAGCGCACTGCACTCAGCTGCTTGCATAGACAAATAAATTTGATTCTGCCACTCGCTGACGCATCACGTGAGCGGTTTGTCTAATAAGGGTGAACCAGCTCTGTGATGTTACGGCAGCACCCCCCGATGCACCGCGCCCCCCGACACGCCCCCACTCCCGCACGCCAACTGCAGATTTCAACTGGCCAGAAATCACCCCTGCTATATCTCTTTGAGTATCCTTAAGAAATATACAAATAAATAATTTATTTTCTAGTATATAATTACTATCACACCTAAAATGTTATTAATCTGAATTAATGTTTCACATCTGCATAGTATTTACTAATTGTAATAAAATAAAATCTTAATAGTTGTAATGAATAGCGATTTTTATGTCAGCTTCTAAATGGTGGCATCCTGTCTTCTGGAAAAAAAGCTGGAATTTCAATTAACGTTACGTAGTTCTACTGTATATGTTATTCTTCTTTTAAGCAGTTGATAGAAAGTCAGATGAAATTGAGATAGGCAGAAACTAATCAAAGAAGAGTGGGATGTGATTCTAGTTGGGACATTTTCGAAACGTTACAGTATCCCAGCTGAGAACAAATCTTGACATGAATAAGGGTTATGAGTATGCTGCAGTAGAGAAAGGTCAATTCAAGGTCCTTCAATATGCCACAAATAGCTCCATCAGTCATTTCCCTTCATTCTGACAAGTCTATCACTATTAGCCAAAACATGAGCATATAAATTATTGTGTCAACTGTCAACTTCCAAAAGATCTGTTATATAGCCCCTGTAATAATCAGTGCTTGGACAAAAAAAACCCCACAGAAATCCACCTTCATTCTCTTGACATGGTTGGGCTAAGAGAAAACGTACCCTGTAGACGTCACCCAGGCCCTTTATTAACTTAGCTATAATATAAGGATCAAACCCGTCTATCATACCCCAGAGATCACTGTTCAAGGGCACAATCCAGTGAAGTTTCAGTCATATGGCATGGACTGAAGCCCAGAAGAAATCAAAAACCCCTCAAGAAAATGAGTCTGCAATTGGATTTCTATAATTTTCACAAATTACTTTTCATGGTAGAAAAAAATAATGCATGAAAATATATAAAGTGTCAATCAATGATAATCAACTAACAAGTTAAAAATACTGTAATGATGCAGAAAATATGCAGTTTTTAAGATGCTGGAGAATATTGCCTGTTTCAGCAATATCTTTTAACCCTATGAACATTGGTGGAAAAGTAGTCACTAAAACTATATTAAGTTCTTGCATACTGTATGTATTCACTGAAAAGGCTTTGCCTGGCACATACAATGTTGCTTTGTACAGTAGCAATCTATTCCATAATGCATTGTGAAGTAAAAGTGCAACTTCCCCCAATATGACCTATTTTAAAATTGATCTCAAAGTGATGTCCTTTAAAACAGATTACCAACCTTATTTCTACTTTACTTCATAGCTTTTTAATTTTATTTGCTTTTAAAAAGGCCCCAGTCTGCAGAAGAGTGTTCACATGGTAACTTCTGTGTTTTTTTCACACTTTCTTCTCTCCAGTAGGACCCCCTTTCTATGAAGACTACAAAATGTCTTATCTTAATTTTCTCCAGGTTCTTTAATGTCTGCTAACATCACCTAGTGAAACAGCATTAGCAGCCATATTATTTAAGGTTTTGGGCTAAATTTTAGGAATAAAATACACAGTTAAAAAAATCAGTGAGCAGGGAAAAACTAGCGCGGTTTAAGGGCTGAACTTGGAGGGACCTGATCCCCATTACATGCAAGTAAGATTTAATAAAAGCGCATTATAACTGCAGTGGGCTACGATCAGTGCTATTTGATGTTATTTTGAAACAATTTTGGTATACAGCCCTGACGATCTCTAATGAGAGCAGAAGAATAAGTGACAGTTGTAGTTGGGCTTTATGCCGCTATGTTTTCAGGTATTAATTTTCAATTTAAAACATCTTACAGTATATTGTGAAAGAACTTAATAATGAAGATACAACTTGTCCCTGTTTCAGATTTTTTGAAGGTGCACCTATGGCAGATCTCTTTAAATCTAATTTCCCATATTTTGGAAGCTATCCTGAATCCAAATGTCCATAGTACTAATTTGAACTTACTTTCAGGCCACCTTGGTCCTTTATCAACCTATATATTTAGGTTAATAAAGGGTCACAGAAAGCCAAAAAATCACTGTTCTCATTGTTTCTTGATGCGGTCTACAATAAAAGTGACATTTTAAAGTTCAAGTGAGTGCTGCTAGCATTTAGATTAAGGATATTTTAATCTTTTGGGAGTAAACTGTGGCGCTCCCTTGGTCTAAGCACTCACCCTAACAGCAAGTCACATAGAGACATCACTTAGACCTTGGAAATAACTATTCGCTACCAGAACACATTCCTACAGTCTCTGTACATTCTTCCTACTTACCACTTCGATTGTAAGCTCTTCGGGGCATGGACTCCTTTTCCTAATGTTACCTGTATTTCTGAAGTGCTTATTCCCATTATGTGTTATTTGTATTATTTGTTATTTTATATTATTATGTCGTGTATTACTGCTGTGAAGTGCTATGTACATTATTGGCGCTTTATAAATAAAGATATACCATACATACATAATTGTTTAATTAAGAAGCTGTTCCATTTCTGGACTATTCTATATTGTGGTAGCTATGAAGTGGGAGATAGAAATGTAGTCAACGCTACTGCACCTGTAAAGTGTCAAAGTTGTAAAACAATCTGTGTGAAATGATTCCTGGCATCATTTAACACATACCGAAGTAGCGCTATGGTAGGTCGCTATTGCTGTGCATAACCCCAATACCCCGTACCCCAATACCCCGTACTGTGCACATTAAAAGTTTGCGCGTGTTTTACATACATAGGCAAAGACATTCAGTTTGCCATCTGGCGGACACTCATTGAATTGCAACCACACAAACAATAAATCCATCTGACCACAAAATAAATTCAGATGTAGCAGGTTCGGCACACTGCGGAGATGCATGACTTGTTTCAAAGATTGCTCACGGACTGCTAATGAATAATCCATGGAGGCTTAATAGGACCAAGATGCTGCCTCTGTATATATAATATATAATTTTATTATATATGTAAACCATGTTCCCCCCCACCACCCTCTGGGAGAAGGACTGATTTACTGTCTTAGTGTGGTGCTGAGGCATACCTTCTGGTTCAGGAGAGCTGAGAAGCCGCGATGGTACGGGGAAACAGGACAGGCTTTTGGGTGGTCTCTAGGTTCTTGCTCATTGGTTCAGCACTTCCAGCTGTGATGGGCTCCTGGGATGCAAGATGTCAGCTCCCACCACAATACTCCTTACTCATCCTGCCCAGGAACTGACACCCAGGCAGAGGTATGGGGAACAGACAGATTTATTGGACATGCTGCATCAGCTCTTCACACAGCACAGTTGTTAAAGTCCAACGTCCCAGGATGGTGCTTGCCCGATAGTATGGGGCCTGGAGTCTTGGTGGTCCCCAGGCCTTTCAGCCTAGGGTGGGTTAGCTCATCCACGCAATGGGAGAGTCTGACAGCCCATGCTCTCACCTTGGAAGGCAGAGCAAGACTGCTCCAACTTTGCAATAGCCACTTGTTAGCTTCAGGAATGGGCAGGCTCATGGACTGTACCCATCACTGATAGGCTCACTCAGGCCACAAGTCACCACCTTACTTCCATCACTTACAAAGGCGGAAAGGGGGGTCAGGGCCCATAGATTAACCCATGAAGGCCCTGAGCCTACTAGGGACTTACATCACAGATACACTGTGGGGGAAAGAGAGGTATTATGGAACATACCATGTTACATATTGTACAGAGGATCATATTTACTAAGTCCTGCTATTTCATAACACAACTTATGGCCAAATCAAATGAATGGGCTGTAAGGTGTTTTCTAGCATAGAAACACTGAGTAAATATGGTGTCAGAATACACTTTATAACTACAGCAAATGGGCCAAAAGATTTCATCCAGCATTGGAAGGTTTCTTAAGGTATAGCACTACTCAGTATATAGGGGCCATAATGTCTACGGAACATGTAACAGGTTTTTTTTTTAGCAGCTCAACATTCCAAAAAGCTTAGGAGCTTGGTGTTGTTATAGGTTCTAAGGAATAATTCTGACATTTACAGTATTGGACCATTCTTTTTCGAGGCATTTGTAATAAATACCTGTACTATTAATATATGTAGTAGTAAGCCCCTTTCAAAAGGTAAGGAAAACCATTTAGCATTTACTTTTTTTAAGAGGAAATAGGATGTACTGTACAAGGGGGGGGGGTGTAATATTTGGACACCTTAAACATGTTTAATTGCAATACATCATCAATCCCCCCCCCCCCCATAATTATTATAGCTTTACTGAACCTGGAGTTCCCTCTGAGCTAATCAATGGTCTGAGCTAATTGGTGGTCTCACTCCCCCCCAAGGTCTTTTAGAAAATTATTAAAAAAAAAAAACATGACTACAAAGCTGTGATATAATGTCCCAACGAACGTTGCAGTTCTCCAATGGGTGCTAGAGGCAAGACTGACTCCATGGCCATTTTGTGTCAGCAGGACAAGTATTCTTGCCCAGTGGACAAAATATCTTGTTGCTTGGGGACCTCCCAGTTCAATATAAAAAAGCGAGAAGCATGGATTGCTCCTTTAACATCATTGTGAAGTATGTACATACCGCATCAACAAAAAGTTGCCGTCTAAATGGCACTGATACACTAATAGTGGGTACAATCTAGAACTTGTTGTACTGTCTTCTTAGAATACTCAAAGATATTTTTCATATTTCATGCAATATTTATCATAACTGAGAGAGCTATGTTGCAGACAATTTGATTCTTTAATTCTCTGATCGTATTCACTGGAGCAAACAAAGCTTATTCTTGCCACAGAATGTAACACAGCAAATTACTGCTGTTAAAAAACCAAGCATTATTCAAAGCCAACACCCATCAGATACTGAATAGCAACTGTCAGAACCCATTGTGTTATATAAACTATAATCAGCAGAGTCTGTCAATATGTGCTAAAACGTTTGTATTGTAGAAGAAAGAAAACAAGCGTTGCATAAAACTATTTTCAAACCAGCAGATGTATATAAATGAAGGTACTCTTTTTTACAATGTTATTACTTCACTGAAATGTCCAATGATCTATTGTATTTCACACAATGCAGAGGGCAATTATTGACCATAAAATACCCTAGGGCTATAAAGGATCAGACATGGAGGATATTATTGATATTATTAAAAGTAATCAGATTTCCCATTCTTTCCTTTCTTTTTGACCTTTGGTTAACTAGGTTGTCATGGCAACAAATCCATGTCTAAAGCCACTATTCAGTTTTCTTCCCTCTCCACTAAAAAATTCACATGAAGGGGGTGTTGATAGTGAATTTTGTTGCAACTTGTGTTTAGTAAAAAAGAGTGGTTGCCAGCCACGCGCTATTGTTAGCCATTCTTTAAGATCGAGGTAATTGAAATCCCAGTGTCATTCAAACACATTACTTAAAGTGTCTCACTAGTCTGGACTAGTTCAGTGGCAAGGAAGTGGTGAGATGCTGACTTTAGGGATTGAAAGAGGTTTACAACAGATTTTTACTGTAATGGGGGCTTTGAGAAAAAATACTTGTAGGGTCACAGATGGGAACAAACACAGTTGGAGAAAAAATAATAATAATTACACTTATAGGGGCAATCCATCCTAGGACCAAAGTCAACAATGGCAATGGCATGTTCTATAGTTATATGTGTGGTTGACACCATTGTTATACATACTAAACAAGAATACATATTTGTTTATCATTCTAAAAAACCTTGAATGTCTTCATACAGTAGTAACAAGTGCTTTTTATACAATCTTGCCCTAATGTCTTTTAAAATAACAGTTTGCAAACTGTGCTACATGCACAGAGATTGTTCACCCAGAGTCTCTCTCTTTGATGTAGTCTTCGACTAATGATGGTAGCATAATTTGTTTAAAGAGATTAAGCCATGGGAAAGAACAATAATTACTTGATAAGATTCAAATTAAGCAGACCTCTAGAAAATATAAACTGATTTATTTTTACAGAAGCAAATAAGCAAATAAGTGAAAAGTTTAATTCATGGGGAATTGAACATTTCAAAAGAAGTCAATTACATAAAAAGGTTCTTTAAAAAAAATGCTGTGTTGGATTGTCCCTTTCGGCAGAGTGGATTGCAGATTAAATAGAGTTAGCAAATGAATGTTTTAACTGTGGCTCGCTGAGCGATATCACCTGGTCATGCAGAATATGAAGATTGCTATACAAGGAATTGCAAGAAGGCAGAACTCTAACTGTGAGAAGATTTTCTCAATAAAAAATAAATACTTCTAAGTCGACTTTAAAAAGATTTCTGCCCTTTATTGGTGGTGCATACAAACAGGTCACAAAGTTTCAAGTCTTGCATGGCTTTTCATCAGTTAGTGAGATAAATCTCTTAAAGGTGAGCTTGTTTTACAGTAAGTGGTGTCTTACTATTTTTTGTTTACTTTGACATTAAAGTGTGGCCATACCTTTAAGGTTTAGCACCTTTTTGTACATGATTATTATATTACTTCTCCAGTTATACTGTAGCTGCTTGAATTTCCCATTTGATTTCTATAGAAGGATCTGATCCTACTATCCTTCTTAACAAGATTAAGACTTTGAAACATCCTCTGTATATTTTGTGGTTTATCATAAGTCTTTAACCTACCAACCAGCTCTTTTTTTGTATGTTTCTCTATTTTTGTTCCTATTTTACCATTTTTGTTTTATTCATGTTTTATCAATAAAGTCATCATTTTTAATCCTCAACTGTGGGCTCACCTGAGAAATACTCTCTTCAGAGGAATAATCAACATTCCCTATATGCCCATTAATAACCACATGAATGTGAGTATAAATTTATATTGATTAAATCAATAAGCTGCGGTCCAGGTAGACTGAGCGATGTGTTATCGTATATTTGATTTCCACTTAAAACCAGACCTGCAGAGGTTAAAGGAGTGACCTGATAAACAGATGACAGGCTATAAAGACCCATGAGAGGAGCATACAATTCAAGTGGAGCAAAGTGTGAGTTCAATAATTATAGAACTACAGAAAGAATTCCAATTGTTTGAGTGTATTACACTATTTGTGTTCCCCTCTGTTTCTTCTCTTTTTTACATATAACCCCATGACTGACCCACTGTGCCCATTTTGCGAGATACTTTGCCAAGCTTTACATCCGGCCACCATTTGCCAGAGCCCAGACTCTGTGGAGCCTGGACAGTGGGTGGGTTCAGTATGCAAAGAGTCAGAGGTGCAAAGTTGGCACATGCCCCATTGCGGAATGAGAAAAGGTACCCACCCGGCTTTACCATACCAACAAATCGGTGATTGGCTGTCAGGGAAATTCCCACACTCTGATAGGCTGTAGAGGTTTGTGAATGGGACCGTGAAACCCATAAGAAACCTTGCAGCCAATGAGGAGCAGAGATTCCAAGCACCAAACCATCAGCGGCAAATTCAAAGATGCTCTGTGTCGAATAGATGCGAGCCGGCTTCAAAGATTTTGACTCAAGAATTCTTCTAAGTCACACTTCTGAAGAATGTAGCAGCCGTGTCTGGCATTGCATGCCGAAATCCGTTCCACGACATTCGTGAGTCCCTACCCGTTATTGGAAAGGCTCCTACAAAGGTCATTTTTGTGAATTTCATTTAAAGGACAGGTTTATTTGTTAGCCCCATTCCCAGTAAGTGTGTTAACCCTGTAAATTGTGTTACATTATGTGTATGTCTTTTCCTGAAATAAATTACAATTTATTTTACCTCCTTGCTTTGCTCAATCAAGGATCCCGGTATAAAAAGGTGTTGATAAACCTGGTCTCCCATGACATGGTCCTTCTCTCTTTATATTTCCCATAGAAACATCAACATCTGAGGGACAATCTGGATATTTCATCTGCAATTCAACTTTGACTTTTATCATTGATTGGGACTAAAGTACCAGGAGTTGAAGGATCACCATATTTGTATCACCACTTAAGACTGGTAACAATCACCAACTGTGGTTGATTCATTTTATTATTGTGCCAGGTACTTGGTTCGTTTGTTTTGCACCTGTTGTAACAAGCCCAAGAAAGGCATTCTTGTCCGTTAGGCATCCCATCTTTGTTGAGGATCAATTGAATTTCCTTGATTTGGGTGATTTGCATCTGATGCTGTGTAGAAGGAAGCACGCACATATCACACCATTTAGTGGTAATATTTAAGAACATTAGGAACTTTTACTGCAGAGGTATTTTTTAGGTGGAGCGCAAGCAATGTTAAATTAGGTTTTGTTTTCGCATAGGAGATACAAGCACCCCATACCGAGGCTGTATCTTGGAAAGCAGGGGGAAATTAATGTGGTTCAGCTCCGGAGACCCCCTGCTCCCGCACACTAGTTTTCAAATTTCAATTAAAGCAGTGCAATCGCCTGTGAGAGCTGTGCAGGGAGTGGCGGCTCTCTCTCTATGCAGCTCAGATTGTTAGACGATCGCAGGGGGAGAACATAGAAAAAAAGCTGAGATAAGGTTACTGCTACACCGAGCGGTATTGGCATTTTCCTATCTCACGGTTTGAGATGGTTTCAGATTCTTTCTAAATACCGTCATAACACAAAATTACCAACCGTTTGATGGGAACATGCCACGTCGTTTGAGATGGCAACAAACTTATCGAACCTACTAGAATAGGCCCCATGATCTGGTGTGAAATGTAAAATATTTACATAGTTACATAGAAGATGAGGTTGAAAAAAGACGTGTCCATCAAGTTCAACCTACTGTAAGCTAAATTTAGACAACAGATAATTTATCCTATATCTACACTTCCTTATTGATCCAGAGAAAGGCAAACAAAACCCCCCATTGTCATATCATCCAATGATATCTCATAAGGGAAAAATAAATTCCTTCCTGACTCCAAGAATTGGCAAATCGGATTATTCCCTGGATCAACATTCTTCCCATGTTTACTTATTTGGTATATCCCTGTATACCTTTCTAAAAAGATGACCAACCTTTTTTTGAACAAATCTATTGTATCTGCCATCACAGTCTCCATGGGTAATGAATTCCACATTTTAACTGCCCTTACTGTAAAGAACCCTTTCCTTTGTTGCTGGTGAAATCACTTTTCCTCCAATCTTAAGGGGTGACTATGTGATGTTTGTACTGCCCTTGGGATGAATAGTTTTTTGAAAGCTCATTGTATTGTCTCTGAATATATTTGTATATAGTTATCATATCCCCTCTTAGACGCCTCTTTTCTAATGTAAATAAATCTAATTTAGCTAGCCCCTCCTTATGTTAGATTGTCCATCCCCTTTATTAATTTGGTGGCTCTTCTCTGCACTCTATCTAGTTCCATAATGTCTTTTCTAAGGAGTAGTGCCCAAAATTGTACTCCATATTCAAGGTGTGGTCTTACTAATGCTTTGTAATGGGGCATAATTATGTTTACTTTACTTCCCTTCCATCCATTGCCTGTTTAATGCAAGATAAGATCTTGTTTGCCTTTGCAGCTACTGCATGGCTTTGGGCACTATTGTTAAGCCTGATGTCTACAAGCACTCCTAAATCCCTCTCCATCAAGGATTCCCCCAATTTATCCCCATTTAATTTTTAAGTCACCTGTTTATTCTTGCTTCCCAAATGCATAACCTTACATTTATCTGTATTAATCCTCATCTGCCATTTAACTGTCCAAGTTTCCAGTCTCTCGAAGTCCTTCTGGAGAGAAATTACATCCTGCTGTGATTCTACTATCTTACACAATTTAGTATCATCAGCAAGATGGAGACTTGGCTCTCAATGCCAACCTCAAGGTCATTAATAAACAAGTTAAAAAGCAGTGGTCCCAGTATCGATCCCTGAGTTGCTCCACTCACGACCTTAACCCAACCTGAAAAAAATCCATCTACTGTATGACAATCCTCTGTTGTCTGTCCTTTAACCAGTTTTCAATCAAGGTGCTTACATTTTGACTGAGTCAAATTTGCTTAATTTTGTACAACAACCTTTTGTGTGGAACCGAATCAAAAGCCTTTGCAAAATCTAAGTAGACCACATCAACTGCATTACCCTGGTCCAAATTCCTACTTACCTACTCAAAGAAACAAATAACGTTAGTTTGGCATGATGTATCTTTCATAAATCCATGCTGACTATTACTAATAATTTTGTTTTCTATTAGGTATTCCTGAATATTATCCCGTATTAAACCTTCAAGTAGTTTCCCCACTATTGAAGTCAGGCTTACAGGTCTGTAATTCCCCGGTTGTGATCTAGCTCCCTTTTTAAATATAGGCACCACATCTGCTTTACACCAATCTTGTGGTACTGAGCTTGAGGAAATGGAGTCCTTGAATATTAAATGTAATGGTTTGGCTATTATAGAACTTAAGTCCTTGAGAACTCTTGGATGTATCCATCAGGGCCAAGTGCATTACAGATGCAGCGGCCGTTATTCGAACATACCACGGAGCTGTTTTTTTGTGCTCTGCTGTATTCCACGTGGCCAATCACGCTGTTGATTTGTTTGAATTTCATGGATTCCGATTTCTTTGGGTGCAATTCTTCGCGTTTTCGTGGCAGAAATGAATGAATTATAACGTGTACCGTACAGTACTGTATCAATTTGCAGGTGTTTAAAAACCAGCAGAAGAAGAAGAGAGCAAAAACAGTGCACTGCCAGGGAGCCAGGTGGTAGGAAAAATAAAATTCTATTTATTAAGCAAAGAGATATGGAGAGTACACTCCAAAACCGATGCTCCACAATGTTCATGTAAACATAAAGAGAATAAGTAGCGCTAATAAATCATAGTCTGTGTTTGGACTGCCTTTATTGTACCCCCACAGTGAGCAGTGAACCGCCGGATGTCTCTCCCTTTTTATTTATTCAGCAACACTGTTAACATAACCCCAGGGGGTGAGACAAAAACTCCTACGGGTTTCGGACCGTAGGGGTCCTTTATCAAGGAGTATATGCAGTATAAGTTATACTCCTTAATAAAGGACCCCTACTGTCCGAAACGCGTAGGAGTTTTTGTCTCACCCCTTGGGGCTATGTTAACTGAGTGTTGCTGAATAAATAGAATTTTATTTTTCCTACCACCGGGCTCCCTGGCAGTGCACTGTTTTTGCTCTCTTCTTCTTCTGCTGGACTATTCTCTACAGATTGCACGCCATTTGGACGGACCATGCAGGATATTTGAGGACAGATGGAGTGGGTAAGATTAATTTCATTATTGAATCAGTGATTTTTCATAGAGGAGTACCGTAATTAGCACTGGCATGTCTCCAATGAGGTTACACCAGGGTGCTTATCGGCATCCTTGATTGTTTCCTTCAGGAGACGGGTGTTTTGGTGACTCACATATCACACTTCATCGTTATACCCACTCCTTTATATACTCTGTCCTCTAGTCCTGATTAATCATTATGGACATTTGTGCTTGAAGTTCCACCATCTCTGGAGCATCCATTTCTCCATATACCCCTATACGCTTAAAAACCAGAACAATAAAATGTAATTTTCTGCACTTGATAAAACACGAGTCAACACGCGGTAATGATACGCCATGACATGGTTATTCCGAGGTATACAACGCGTGAAATGTTCGAATAACGGCCGCTGCATCTGTATTTATTTTAATTTTTTTAAGCAGCCCATGAACTTCTTCCTCAGTTAACCAATTATTCATTAATATGGAGGTTGTGGTTTCCTCCTGTGGCACTACACTTGAAATGAATTCTTCGCTGGTAAACACAGAGGCAAAGAATTTGTTTAATACCTCTGCTTTTCCCTTATCTCCAATAATCTGCCTGCCCATCTCACACTGAAAGGGTCCTATATTTTCTTTTATCATTTTTTTGTTAAATAAAATGCTTGACATTTTTTGGCTCGAAAGAAGGGTCATTTTTGCATGGTTTGCAAAGTGCTGTAAACATTTTGCACATCTCTAGTCCACTCCTTGGATAATAATTCAAATATTCAGAAAAATTATTTATTTCCTAGGATAGGAGATGAAAGCCACTTTTGACACCACTGAAACAAGCACCAAATATCCACAGGATAAAAATGAAAGGTACAAAACTACAAAATCTTTTAGATAGCATAAAACAATTGATAAAATGTGAGATTAAGAATTTAGAGTGTCACAGATTCAACTTCAACAGTAGACAATTTAATGAGATGACCCAGGAAGGTATACTAAAGATAAGTTGAGAGGCTGGGGGAATAGCTTTTTATGCAATGGCAGAAAATGTCAGGGTTTTTTGCCAAAATGTGAAAAATAATATAGGAAACCTTACCAAACATCCTCTGCATCTTCGTCACACTCTGCCCCAAACTGGCATATGTCACAAGTTGATGTCTCCTTTTGACTGGTTTCTCCAGAACCTTCATTGGCTGGATATACAAAAATTAACAGGACAGTCAACATCATAAACATTGTTATAAGCATCATGTTCTGTAAAATGAAAATGTTAGGATGCAATCCCATTTTGTCTTGTAAACATATTCTGAGTCCCAGCACAGGAACATCAAAAACAAAGTTTGTTTTTTATATCAAGGTTATTAATATGAGAATGTGGACCGGTCTTAAAATGTTCCTGCAATAGTGTATATATTTATATTAGGGAATTGATAAAAATGTAACAATTTAAGAAGCAATTTTATTATTTAGATAAATAGACTTCTATGACCCAATATATATTATAAAACCGTGGATGAGTGTGTATTTTTGTATGTGACATTGTTCCCGGACATCCAAAATTTCAGTCCTGGTGCCTGTGTTGCAGGTCAGCACTGACAGGTCAGTCAGCAATCTATCCCTTAGTCTGGGAGGATGGAGGCGGTGGGGGAATGAGGCAAAGTGCTCCGGGACTATGCCCATGCAGATAACTTGTGATGGGTGTTTGAGGGTGTCTGGGGGGGGAAAGTGAATCAGTCAGTGTGAGCCGTTGAGAGAGGTGTGTGGGGGGGGGGGGGGCAGAGCTTGAGTGCCATGACATCCACCAACCCCCCACCCTCTTTCCAGACTCTTGCTTCTAAAACTTCCGGCTACCTACAACATTTTTTATATTTTTGTCTACAATTCGATATAGCGTTTTGTTCTACAATGCAACTATAACACACATCACTGCGAAATGCTCAAAGAGCTAGATTGGTCATCACTTGAGTCTAGGCGCAAAGTTTATCTTTCCTTTCTTGCCTTCAAATAATTTCTGGGCAAGCTACTCGTCTATCTGAACGAGCTCCTCACCCCTACCACATGCAGCACTTATCACCTGATATCTGACTCCAAAAGACTGTTCATGGTCCCATGGTTCATGGTCCCATGGTTCAGCAAAGTATCCGGCCGCTCATCCTTTTACCATGGACCCCCAAACTGGAACCATCTACCGGAGACTATCACAGCCACCATCAGTCTAAGTTATTTCAAAACTAAAGCTGTCTCACATTGTAATCTGGTCTGTAACTGTTACATACGCCTATAATATATATTATCTCTAACTGTGCATGCAATGTCTTGTATATAATGTATACCCTGTTCGCTTATGTAACTACTGTATGTATTGTAACTATGTATTTTAACCATGTATTATTTGTCATCTTAACTCTATACCCAGGATATACTTGAAAACGAGAGGTAACTCTCAATGTACTTCTTGGTAAAACGTTTTATAAATAAATAAATAAATAATAAATATAAAGGTGAGGGGAGAGAGGTTCTGACTGTGCACGCACTTACTGAATACACAGTGACATCAGACAAAAGGAAATAGCTATTGCAAATAAAACCCCTTCAAAGTTCTAGCTCACACATTTTACAAACAAACTTTTTTTAAAGAGCCATTAACATATAGCACCATTTCTCTCAATATTCTTCAGTTTATCCATGTATAACATGCACACCTATGCATTTCACCTACTTAAGTATTATAAAATGTGTGTGCTGGAATGAATTAGAATATTGGTTAAAGAATAAAGAAAATCACACATTGAATGGTCTTAAAATGTGCATTACAATCTTTGAGGCAAACATTTTAAAAGATCTATATAGTTTTTGGACATCAAGACAGTTACAAATAATTAGTATTAAACCCCCCCATCGAAAATTGAATCTTTTGACAGCATAAGCATACACAAAAGAAGAACAAACAGCTCATTAATAATAAACCAGTCCAGAGTAAAATAGTCTTCGAAAGTACAACAATTACAATACAAATGATAGTGCACAGAGCTTTCAAAACCTCACAAGTCTCTTCTTCCTTTATGAACCTGTTGGGTGGGATAAACGAGAGATTGTAAGATCACACTAGAAAACGGGGGACAGTGGATGCTGGAACGAGTGCCCCAGGCTAAAAAAACATGCACTGCTTATGAGGGTCTTGTTTTAGAAAGTAATCTAGTCAAGGTCTGTGTTGGGAATCAAGTGTGAAACAATAATATCTTTAATATAACCAAGATGTTTAGTTTTCGGAATAATACAGAAGCAAATATAATGTGTAATCTGTTTATTTATTCTATTATTTTTATAATAATAGTAAGTGAGGTCATTTGACAGTCTAATTTTCAGGTTAATATACATGAGAGAAGGTAGAGTTAAAACTATTAAAGTCTGTTTTAATACCAGTACTACTGCCTTTTAATGCTTTTCTAGTTGCAGAAGAACTGACACTCTGCTAGAAAATGTTTACGGGTGAATAGTTAGACAAGAGATAGTGATGGCAGCCGAGCTGGGAAACCAGGTCAATGTGAATGTTTTGGGTAGATTAGACACTGAATTAAAAACAACCATGTGGTTGCCTAGTACATAGATTAACTCTATAACACACCAAAGAACTGTTATCTATTAAAGAGACATAACAATGAGAAGTTGTTGGTACAAAACTGTTGCATTTTATTTTATGATATAAATTCCAATACTATATTATTTCTATTAACACTGTATAGGTTTCGTTTTGTTATCATTTATATGCCTAACATTTTCATTGCTTAAATTATAATTGCAGAAACTAGCTTTCTGTAAGATTGTTGGAGTCCCTGATAAGGGAGTGAATCTTCACAGAATAATGAAAGTAGGTGAGAGATGAAAAACATGTTTTCGCACAATTATTTCGAAGGCCATAGCTGAGCATGTCCTGCAACCTCCGTAAGCAGACCATGTGAGCAGGGATAAGGAGGCAGGATAAAGTTAAGGAAAGACCATGTAAAGAAATAATTAGATTGGAGGTCATGACATGCGTAGCTTCGCATTTGCCTATACATATATGCTGTTTTGATTATCTGGTGTGACACTTCTCCTGCGAGAGACTTCTGTCACCTAGAATTCTGCTGTCAATAAAATCATCTTTGTTTCAAAACTTCCCGAGTCGTGGCCGTTACAAATTTGTCTCATAACACCTCTTCATACAGTATGAAGAAGAGACCTATGATGTTTCAAATGTCTGTATACAGGTATTATAATGCATCTACAAAGAACTGTCATGTGTTGGTTCATTAAAAAGCAATCTGCTATCTGCTCCTCTTCAGGATTGAGCTTCTAGAACTCTGAACTACAAACACAATAGAAAATGTCAACTCAATCAAAATCAATTGTCACAATTAATGTGAGGAAATGTGGTATTTTTTCACGTATGTTCCAACAAAGTCTATAGATAATTTCCAGGGGCCATTTCATTCTATCCCTGGTTGCAAACTACTCCATAAAGTCCTCTCCAATTAAGTAAGGGTTGTTTTTAATAAGTCACCTGAATTACCTGAAAGTAAATGCAATATCCTTTATGAAAATATACATTTAAAAAAAAATCATGTATAGACAGGATTTCACTTTAAAAAGAAATCTCTTTTAAGAACCTCTGAAGTCCATGAATCATGTTCACTATTGCTGTGCATTCTATTTATGATATATGGCCACATCCTGCAGCGTCCATGTCAAATTTAGGAAAGCTGTTTATCTTGTTTGTTAGTCAGATTGGGTTTATGTCACCTTAGACTTGTCAGTTTTATTGACACCGAGATAGCAGGGGGAAATGATGGCAACATGTATGGTTTACAGTGTTTGGTTGTCAAGTGAATCATCTACTAACTTTTCCTATAGCTCAATATAACTACTCTCCATATTGCTTTGTGATGCATATAGAATGAAATTGTGGAAGGGTAAACTGATATATCCATGAACATTCTATATGATTGTTTTCCAGTCCAGTTACACATTTAGGTGACTGATGCCTCTTTAACCCAAATCTGATTCTACATGTATATGTAAATAGAGATGGAAAGACTAGTCCAAATCCGTTCCCTAGAATATCCTGGGCTTTCCCTCCAAAATCCATTACACGGTTCAAAATCCGCAGACGAATTGTTTAAACTTCAATCTGTGCGGAGTAGTTAAAATCTCCCTATGTGGTTTTAAAATAAACCCCAGGCGGGTTTAACCTAAATCCATTCCACGGATTGTGTTTATTTCTAATTTGTCGTTGGAATGTAAGAAAAGAGTATGATGGATGAATCCATCGTAGAAAATGAAAATAAAACACTGGTGGATTAATCCGTTGTTAAAATTTACAACCGAAGTAACATAATTTTGTACCAAAACATTTAATATTGTCTACAGTGAGCAATTTTTTTCTGTTGACAATTAAATTAATGCTATGCACATTCCTATATTGAGCTAGGAAACACATGACTATTAATTAAATAGAGTATGTATGCTACACAAGGAATGTGTGTTAATCATGCTGAATGTTGCCTTGTTTAACTGCTACATCAAGTTTACAATCGTCATCCCCCGACACATACCCAACCTCTAGTGCCCTGGAGCTGGGAGAGAGAATAGGAATTATCAACTGCGCTATCACATTGTGTAATTTTAAAAAAATAAAACATCAGGACTCGGAGCAGTATGGGTCTTTTTTTTATCAAAACTATGCATACATACATTTTCATGTCTATTGAACGTGTTGCTGATGCCTGTTTTTTTTTTTTACATAAAACATTGATGTTATGTAATTAGTGGGTGGCAGCCAGATAACGATTATCAATTCTGACAAAGATGTTATGGACGGTTGTAGCAGTCCCTGCCAGAGATAGCTCAGATGGCACTTAAGGGGGCTGGTTTGTTTGGGACACCACTACTACTAGATGTAGAACATTCAAATAGAATTAATATATGATGCCAAAATTGATTATTTGGGCATTAAGATGATAGGATGATGGTTGTTCATGAATCATTATATAACAGAGGGTAAGAAATAGGGTAAGATCTCATAACTAGTATCACTATATCAAGTAACTGCAGGTAGCCAAGGAGAACGCCAACAGCATTTTTAAAACCAGGTACTGTAGTAATTAGACACTCTGACATGTGTCAAATATTCACAGGTATTACCCAAGAGTCCCATAGCAGGTCAGCATTTCAAGAACTGCAAATCTTCATATGCACTTACAGTATATGAACCCATTATTATTAATAATAATAATTGTAATGAATATGGCAGAAATTATTAACTATTTTAATCTGTCACACAAAAGGTTAACGTTGGTTACAAATTGTCTTAACAGTACAAGAATTGTTTTTATAGCCTGTTAAAGCCTTGACCATGCGTGTCATTTATAGGACTGATGTTATCTAGAGAAAAGGACATCTGGTTTTGTAAGTGGGGAGATTTAAATATTGCTGTCCTGACACTAGAATAAATGTAAAGCTTTAAAATGTACCTTGAAAGACATTATTTGGGGGATTCTGCAGAGTATCATAGGGTGTGGCTAGCACTACAGGTTCTAAAGTTGGTAGTTTGCTAAATACTGTATGAATATCCTGGGCCTGACGGTACTTTGCAAGAATAACAAATAGATATTTGTAACTGTCTCGATTACACAAATCAAATGATACCAAAAATTAGCGTTTTCTATGTATAATCTCTGATATCTGTTTCTCATGCAAAAATAGAAGTTATACTGTATGGTCATATTTCATATCCAGGTGAGTATATTAAGCATAAAGACGCAACAGTGAAGATGGTGTCTACATATTATGGAAAAAAAGCTTTGACGTCTTTAATATAGTGAGGCAAAGTTTAAACGACAAAAGAACAGGGTTTTTTCTTTTATGTCGTAGAGAGATTGATTAAAGGAATGGGTTGAGAACACACCTAGAAATGTGGGCTTATGTTTTTCTCAATTAAGGGAATTTAGAAAATAAAACCCTACATTTTATTTATGAAGTAGATTTCAACAGAGGTACATTTTGGGATCAGACACGTGAATTCTCATGTTTCCTATGCCAGTGACCTCTCTGGGAAGAACCTACAGAATAATATGTTGTACCGTATAGGGAATTCTGATTGTTTGTCTTTTTAATTTAAGAAACTCTGCATTTTTATACTGTATCTTGTAATCTTTTTCTGAAACCTAAGCACTATTTTTTTGTATATTAAATCTAAACTTTAATAAATTATACTTTGGTTTTTTTAGAGAGTAAATTAAATTTTCGAACACATTTTGCTATAATAGATTTTGTGTGTTAATTGCATAGTTTTTCATAATAAACAGATTCCAGAGGCTCTGTATGTAAATTTAATAATTCCTTTGTTGGTGGTAGCGGGTTAAATATATATTGTAATGTAGTAAGGATTAATATTAACTCATTTTAAGTACCTTGTGAAGGAGAAAGGTGAGGCAGCTAGTTATTCATAGCAGATGGCATACTGGGATGGATGGAGGGGAGATATTGTTCATTTGAGGGTCCATGCGTGGAGAAAAGTGAACCAGCTTGATAGCTGTGTGTATTATCCCTTGTCCCATATACAGGTCACATGCTCACAGGTGTGCTGTACATGACAATAATAATAATAATAATGATTATTTTAAGATCATTTTGATGATTACACATAAAAGGATGTCCTGGAGCCCTCCCACCTGTGCGTTACAGAGACATGTTACAGTAACTGTGGTCAAAATATAAACGTAAACAACACAACAAACCAAGCACTCTGCCATTGCCAATCTAGATGCGATGGAATTGGTGTCTGGTCATTCTGCATTGACAATTGCCAGGTGTCAATTCTGACAGATGTTTGGACAGGTGCAACACTGCATGCATTGCATGGCACTTTGAATGCAGCTGTACTGTGTTGTTGGGCCCCTCCTCCACTAGATGGTTCAAATAATCTTGTAATAGTACAGTACATATGGATTTATTTTTTTAGAGTTTTGGATTTTGTCAATAACATAATGATGACAATGATGGTGGTTAATATTTGGTGGTGGTACTGGCAGTGGCAGGAGATGAACAATTCAAAACTGAACAAGCCAGGTGCTGTGCAGATGCCAACCTGCCAATGCCATACCCTGGCATGTGCCACTTCTGCTGGTAGTAGTTATGCTAATTGACATCTCTGCCGTACTGTTGGTGGCGGCCCGGGCACTGATAGTGGGGAGTGACACACACACACAGTCATGTAGACAGCTACCGTTCTATGGTATTTTTAAAGTGCAGCTATAGTGGTGGTAGAAGTGTTATTAATAATCTACTAGCTATATGCTCCATCCATGACCATGGGCTCTCGAATGCTGAGTGCAGGGGCTGTATATTTGGGAGGAGTCAGTTGTTTATTCATCTTGAAAGTCCATTTATTCACAGCAGGTTAATAATGCAAAAAGTATTAAATAAATATTTTTTTTCTTTTTAAGGTTCAATAGTACAGAAGCAACCTACAGCTGCAACAGCTAAACCCTGCAACACATGGCTTCAGATTATGGCTGCACCTCTATTTAGACTCCTCTGCTCCTCCTCTTCATCCCCAAAACACGTATTACGGTTTTTGGTTTAAATAATTAATATGTCATGTGGATTGTCAGTAATAGAAAAAAAATTGGAGGACAGATTGCCTTTAAGACTGATGCACATAATTATGTGGACCAAAGGAACCAGCTCATCTGAGGAGGATTAAAATACGCAACATTTTTTGCCCATGTATATTTGTAAATACATTTTTACAGTTCATATGTAAACATGGTGAGCAGAGATGGGGAAAGTGTCAAGGTTACACACTAGCCTTTTTATTTAGTCTCAAACCCGTGAAAGTTTGTTAGAATATTTTGCTATTAAAAAATTGTCACAAAGTATGCAATTCCGCCACTACAGTCCAGAGCGATATATACTCAGGTATACTCCTTTTTGTGCACCGGTGTCTCTCCACTTGTTGTATAAAGGAATGTTTGGGGAGGTATATGAGCAACTTGGGACTCCCTCACGCTGAACATTTTGGGACAAATTCGCTAAAATTCATCCATGTGTGTAAACGTCATTTTCTCAGTGGATTCAAACTTTGGTGAAAAGTTTCCCCATCTCTATTTATTTTACAATGTCACTAACTAATTGTGAATTTACTTACTCCTCTTGTCTAGCACACTCCCTAAGATGGATCTTCATCTTTCAGACGCAAATCCGCTATCAAATATAAGCAAGAACAAATCAACCTTCCATCATCTCATGTAGACTCTATTTTCTTATGACCACACGCTCACACAATGCATCTCAATTTGGGAAGTTTTAAACCTAAAACTCAATGTAAAATGTATGCATTTTTTTCTAATACTGTATATTGTATTGCATTGCAGTGAAATGACACAGTGATTTAGTAATTGTCATAGACCTGCAATAAGGGATATACAGTATTTCTATACACCAGATGGTTATAGCCCAACCTTGGCCCTTGTTTCAATCTGAGTGCTTTAAAGTGGATACTGTTCACTATGCTAGCTGGCTGAAACTTAAAAGAACAAATAAACCATTTTATTGAAAGGTTTGAATGTTTTCTGAAAAAGATGCTCTGCGAATAATCATTGTAGAAGACTACATGACATTTGTACTTGAAAGAAACAGTCCTTTCACTGAAGACATACAATGTTTCTGATAGTATCTCAGTGTTCAATATGATTCAAACTCTAACACAAGCAATCAAACTTACTCCCGAGCAACAGCATTTTCTTAAACCTTTCCCCATATTTTGCTGCCTGCATGACTGCAGTGATGACTGTTTTTAACATTATTTCACCCCCCCTTACTTGATTTCTGTATTTCAAGCTGTGGAGATGAGAGCCTTGATAAACACAGATATCTCAAGAAGAGTCATTTTCTTGAAATTTTCCAGGGCTGCAGGAGACTAATGCACAAGATGTTCATTTTCAAACTTGGCTTTATTTTAACAACCCGTGCTTGGTCATACTTAAGAGGCACAGTTCCTATTCAACTGTATACATTGGTAAAAGTTAATTTATTGTATAATAAAAATATATATTTATTGTTAGTTAAGAAAAGCTAGACAGAGTATACAGAGAGCTAGATTAGATAGATATACTGAAAATAGATGATTTATTGTGTTGTGAAAAATACAAATCTGTTCATGGAACTGATCATTGATACATACAGATATAGCGGACTTCATTTATCCCTTCTGGTGCATTATTGCCCACATGTTGTGATATTCTACGCCACAACTTTGTGATATTCCATGTTACAATGACATTATACAGGGGATGCCACATAAAAAGTCATACGGCCCATAAATCATAATCCAAAAAAGAATTAGCTAGATTAATTATAACACAATACAGTGGCCTAAGGTTAATGATATAGGACTTAAAATGAAACTAACAGCATTGCCGGTTCAGAGCTTAATTGGACTCTGGTTATCATGATATCTCAATGCAGATCATCAACCCTAACTCAAATCCAGGTGCATTATGGTTCTCAGTAGCTCTATATTTAGGGTTGCTAGATGCCCCGTATATACAGGATTGTCCCTTATTTCATTGACTTGTCCCATTGTCACTGCAAGGTCTGTCAGGTCATGTAATTGTTCCGTATTTTAGTGCCATGACGTAAAATGCCTGAACTTAAAATTACTGTAAATAAATCAGTCATAAAAACGTAATATATTTCTACTTGAGTTTGATAGTTTTTCCGATAGATGTCTTATTAGATGAATTATTAAAATAATTAAATAATTAATTAAATAATTAAATATTAAAATAATAAAGTTAGGACACTGCCGGGTCATCTCATAATACAAAGACACCCACCCTTCTAGGCATTACCTTTTCTCCCACCGCTGATTGTTAGTTCAGTGCACGTCTTTCCCACCCTTCCAAGAGCAGAGAGGATAAAAAACAAAGAATATAACGGTCACGCGGGAGATACCATTTGCAGATCATTCATCACTCATTATGACGTCACACTATCATACTGGATTTCAATGTCCTGTATTATAAAAACTTAAATGTGGCAACCCTATCTGTATTTCAATAGGAAATCAGGGGTTAGAGAGTCAAGCTAGACTACATTATTATTAAGCCACAGAGTTTTGCTAGTACTATTTCATGTGTAGGATCCCAGTCTTATTTGGTCCTTCTCCCAATAGGATGTGCCCTGCTCTTTTAGTATGATAGTCAGAATAAGCAGAAATTAGTATATAGTCAATGATCTCAATGAGATGTTGATGCTCTGCATTTACACATTAGGTATCCCTCAAATATTGCCACTTATTAAATCACTATTTACTAGGTGGTGCTATGTCATGGCATCTTCCGGCCTACTCGAGTAAATGGGTAAAGTGTCTTATGGCAGAGCATTACTTAATAAATATGGGCCTATATCTTCTGTGAACACTACTGTATGTGTATGCCACACATGTGATCATATTGCCAATATGCTGGAAGGTCCATGTAACTTGAGTAAAATAAAGTTAAATAAGTGCTTACCTCAAAGATAACCAATCTTAAAAAATAGAAACACTGTATAATTGGTACCATACATATTCCAAGGACCTTAAGGAGCATATACGAGTGAACTGTACAATATGCAGTGACCCATGAGCAGGAACTGGAATTGCCATGATTGGAACTACAACATATATATACGGTAAACTGCTCAACCTCAATACCTATATGTATACCTCCTCTCATGCATATAATGGCAGACGTCATTACGTCCTATACTCCTCCCCCCCTGACGAAGTGTACGCAGTACACGAAACATGCGTAGAGCATTTTTACTGACGCCACAGAACGAGCGTCTGTTCGTGATCATCCACCAGGTTGTATGGTTATTACTATTGCGCACGGTGCACCACAGACGATTGCTGGTTTAAGCATTAATATGGCATAACGATACTTACTATTGTGTTTTTACCACTACAACTAAACCTAGAAGTGGCGCTGATGCGCGGAGGTTTGAGTGAGCCCATTACTAATATTCTTGTATTGCAATACACTATGCGGCTGGCACACTAAACACACCCATTGACAACTCATATATAATTGGGAATTTATCTGTTGGCATGCCAAGACTGCTAATAGGATTCTTATTTACTGCATAAATACAAGATGTTGGACTGTCAGGCCAAACTAATAGGATTATACTGGCTATAATCTGTGTGATGACATGCACTACGATCTATTGTGAACACTACACTAATAACTTTATTTGATACATGCTTGACACAGAGTGTCTCATAATATAACTTTGGCTACTATACAGCTAGCAGCTATATAATCTGCACACAATTATTGTATCATAGTGGTTTATTTCCGACAGTTACTATTACCTATGAGGAGTAGGCAGTACTCCCGCACTATGAGTTTTGCATATTTAACCTTATGATATTAAGCCTAATGGTGTGAATGGCTAAGGCTGCACCAATACAGGTGTAATTCTATCACAGCACTACAGCCAAAATAGGCTCTCAAAGGAGTTTTTAACTCACTGTAAATACAATCACTAGTTACGTCGATGTCAGATGCCAAACAAATGTATTTGTTTTTTTGGATTAGTGGTACATTAAGAGTGCAGGTATATATAAAATTGTACTCTCTATTAAATATTTGTATTTTGCAAGGTATAGTATATATTAATATTTGTTACATGTACTTTGAGTGCAAGTGAAAGGGGCTCCTTGGAAGGAATCTCATTCCCTTCTATCTGTTGTTGCATGATTGGAACTAGGTAGATGTGTAGGTGGACCTGCAAATACTCTGCAGTGAAAGTTGCACTGATGTTGTGAAGGAACAGGATCACATATTGTGGGAAGACTACTTTCCATCCAATAGGAACTGCTACCGCTATGCATGGAATCAGGAATGGAAGTTGTAGTTTTAATCATCAGGGAGTTCTCAGTAACAGCCCACTATGCAATGGTAACACCCTAAAAAGACTCCCTTTTATTCACTAGAAACTGAGGCAGTTACTGTATGCACAGATCCAGGAATTGAAATTGCAGCGGAAATCATCAGGGATTTTTGGCTAAGATTCGGTCTGAACTATTCAGTCTAAATAAGCCAGACGTATCTCATTAGTTGGGGCCCATTAGCCTTTAGTCCATTGATTCATAACAACATTGTGCATAATTCAACCCCATATTGATGACCACATGATCTGGATTAGACCAGTCACCGAAAACTTAATTACATCTTCTCATCAAAGATTATTTAAATAATGGAATCTTCATATATTTCTATAATGTTTGGCTTTTATGGGAATTCCCTCTACATGTTTTTAACCTGTATACTGTATATTACAATTGTTATTATGAATTTATGTACTTTTCAGTATTGTAACATATATTTACCAAGTAACACTTTTTAATTCATTTTTCTAATAGACTTTTTTTATTTAAAAATGTCTATGTATTTACAATAAAATTATTAACTGATTTATTGGACTGGGCATTCTTGGTCGCTACATATACCTACTTTTCTTTCTTCTATTTTTTGTTTATTCCTTATAACCCAAGTGCCACAGACCTTCCAGTAATTAAAAGTTTTTAGAAAATGAAGTGGCCCATTAAAACAAATGTAGCACCGTTATCACATGATAAGACGTTACTGCTGCCGCGAGTTTTAACATATCATACGATTTGCTATTGTTTCAATGAGATTTGCAATCCAAACAAATAGAGAGGTAGCATTAAATCATAGTATTTTGCAAACTAATCGCACTGTAACATTTCCTACATCTGAAACTAAGAAGAGAAAGCACCAGCAATTCCGAGTTACGGTGATCAGGGCTGCATTATAAAATATATTTTATTTATTTTTTAAATTTAAAACCACCTAAAAATACATTTATAGTAGAATTTTTCCAAATACATCAAATTACTAGAGAATGTCACTGTGAAGTACAGTATACGATTACGGTGGAAAAAAGCGAAGACGATGTGTACAATGGGACTTCACATTGACAGAGCTATAAAACTGAGAATATAAAAACAAGCACTGTGCTTGTATTCCCAAGAAAATGCGATCAGCCTATGTGCTTTAAATCACACAATAAAGCTTACTGCTATAATCTTATTTTTCCTCTCTACATATAGTGTACACAGCATACAGTAGCTTCAATTGGTGGAATTTTTTTCATTATTGCTAGACCATCTCTTAATCAAAATTTTCATACATCATTATCTTATACTCCATAACTAAAATTGCTCAGTTCACTACTTGGAATGGCTTGTTCTCAAAGGAAAAGGGAACCCTTATTTTTTGCTTGAAACTAAACCAGGTTTTGAATCCAGCATCTGGTTGCTGAGAGGTTCTATATATTCTGCATAACAGAACATACTGTACGTACAGGAGCAAAAAATATTTATGCAGGATAATATGCAGTCTCTCTCAGTACCCAGATCCTCGGTTAACAAATCTTGCTTAGTTGTAGAGATTCCTTTTTTAAGAGCAAGACATAAATGTGCATGAGGTTCGTTTTGCGAAACATTAAGAATAAAGTACTAATAATATCTATAATATTTTTCTTAGGTAGTGCCGACAATGTATGCATAATTACATCGTTACATACAATACATAGTAGATGAGGTTGAAAAAAAGACATGCGTCCATCAAGTTCAACCTATGCTAAATTTAGACAACAGATACTTTATCCTATATCCGTACTTACAGAATATTGATCCAGAGGAAGGCAAACAAAAACCCGAGTGACACATCATCTAATGATATCTCATAAGGGGAAAATAAATTCCTTCCTGACTACAAATATTGGCAATCAGATTTCTCCCTGGATCAACATCCTTCCCATGCTTGCTTATTTGGTATATCCCTGTATACCTTTCCTTTCTAAAAAGATGTCCAGCCTTTTTTTTTAACACATCTATTGTATCTGCCATCACAGTCTCCATGGGTAATGAATTCCATATTTTAACTGCCCTTACTGTAAAGAACCCATTTCTTTGTTGCTGGCGAAATTCAGTATCCTTTCCTCCAACCTTATGGGATGACCCTGTGTCCTTTGTACTGCACTTGGGATGAATATTTGGAAAGCTCCTTGTACTGTCCCCGAATATATTTGTATAAATGTATTATATCCCATCTTAGACGCCTCTTTTCTAATGTAAATAAATCTAATTTAGCTAGCCTCTCCCCATAAGTTAGATTGTCCATCCCCTTTATTAATGTGGTGGCTCTTCTCTGCACTCTCTCAAGTTCCATTATGTATTTTCTAAGGAGTGGTGCCCAAAATTGTACTCCATATTCAAGGTGTGGTCTAACTAATGCTTTATAAAGGGGCATACTGTAATTATGTTTACCTCCCTTTCATCCATTGCACGATTAATGCAAGATGAGATCTTGTTTGCCTTTGCAGTTACTGCATGATTTTGGGCACTATTGCTAAGCCTGCTGTTTACAAGCACTCCCAAATCCTTTTTCTCCAAGGATTCCCCTAATTTATCCCCATTTAATTTGTAAGTCGCCTGTTTATTCTTGTTCCCCAAATGCATAACCTTACATTTATCTGTATTAAACCTTATCTGCCATTTACCTGCCCAAGTTTCCAGTCTCTCCAAGACCTTATGGAGACAAATTACATGCAGCGCTGTACTTTTGGAATTTCAATGAATATCTGCCCAAAAAGCATCATAAGGACTGTGATTGAAACAAAGTTTTCCTACTTCAAAGGTAATGTTCTTTTACTACGGACTTCCTCCTTCAATCTATAATGTAATGTTATGAAACTGAACACTAAAAAAAAAATCATAATAATTTTTAAAACTGAAAATCAAATAATGATCGAAGTTTTGATTACATCAACAGCATAAAAACATATATACAGTATTTAAAAACTATTATTCAAAATATATTCCTTGGATATATTTTGTTGCTAAACCATGATACTAGCACAGTGTTAATATTTTACAGTATCAGTTAAGAGTATCAAAGACTGTCCATTATGTTGAGTGGTAATGTTTGGCCGGTATATTGCTATAGAGAAACATATAAAACTGAAATGGCCAGTGGCACTCAGCACAATTGAACATCAGAGATCAATGTTTCATGCAAAGACCTTTTTGAAAAATGTTCTATTCCAATAAGTGTACATACAGTATTTCGTTGTGAGGGACTTTATATTATTGAGAAAGAAGTTTGATAGTTTGCTAGATATTTACAATTATTTAGGACACTGAGTATTTGTCTTTATGCTATTGGCAGTTTTCTAGTAACACTACATGGACCACCGAGTCAAGATGAATAAAAATGCAATTTTAAGGAATTATTTTTTAAATGTAAGAAGCTTGATAACCATGTTTGAATAATTTTGACCCACTAAACAGAGAAGTTTGTGGTTATGCAGCCTCTGGGCTGGTAGATATAGTTTGATGCAGAACAAAGTAAGAATCATTAAAGACATACTGTAGATGAATAATTGCATAAATCATATGTGAACCTTTACTTTTCCCCCCAACTCCTTCTGTATACATTGCCTCAATTACTCAGTAACACAAAAGTCCCTATTCAATATATTCTTAAGTCTTCTCCCAGTGCTAGAGTTTGTCCATTTAAATAAACGCATCTTAAATCTTCCCCAGTATAGTGAAATAGTTTCACAGCATAGAGGGCAATAATAGTAAAATAGGTGCAAAACATTCTAAGCATGTATCTTTTAGTGTCAATGTATCAAATTGCTGATTTAACGTGTTTCTTTTTATATGTTGCTGTAATGAATGTGACACAATAATTCATAAGGCACACATTCCTGCCCTATAGGGCCACTCTCTGGGCTTTATATATTGCATCCTATTGCTGGGTTTCACAAATATCCTATACAGGTTATTGCACAAAGATCCTGTGTTAACTGCAATTGACTTGACTGGCAATTGACGTGGGAAAATGGTTAGTAAATCTTCTGCTATGAGCTTTAAGGTGCAATCCTGTCCATAAATTGGGGCTTAAATTAGCACTCTCGGTCTATTGGGCCTGATGGGAAGTCACTTAGCTGTTGCGGCCACCTCCTTACCTGCCGCCCTCCTCCTCCTGAACCACAGTGACCATGGCCACGCGACACCATGTGACGTCACATTGGTGACATCCGTGGTGTCATTTGACGCTGCAGTTCAGAAGCAGGAGGGGGGCGACAGCAAGGAGTAAAATCAAATGCTGGGGTTATTGTTGGTATTTCCTTGGGAAGGGGAGTGATGTTAACATTTTTCCTAAAGTTGTATATGCAGGGAGACTGGGGTATGTGTCTTGTATTGCCATCTACCTTGTTAGTGTGCTTTTGTTACATTACATTTGGGAAATATCCTGAAGTTTTGAGTCTGAGTCAGTTAATATTTTACAGTTAATCTTCCAAACCGATTCTCAGATCTGACTCTGTAAAAATACAAAATAAAACACATTTCTTATGGGGGACTGCTGCATCAAGACATCATAATGCCACCAAATTTTATAAATAAATGCTGGTGTGGAAGAGTTTTCAAAATGGATTTCAATCATTGTAATATATGAAATCAACTAATGTCCTATTGGAATCAGGGTACATTTCCACATACTGTATTTGCTTTACAATCCTTCCAAAGATTTGTATTAGAGAAACAAAAGGGTGGGGGGTGGAGCAGAATACATGAATCTAGTAAAACTACAGGACAGAAGGAAGTAGATAGCATTAGACATGATTTATAGTGCATTGGTCTTCCAATGAGCTGGCTCAGAGTTCATTTATCCTGAACAAGCCGAGTCTGTGATTAGGGGACATACATTATAAATCAATTTTACAAATCATTAACACAGCGTTCCCATTTATTGTCCTCTCTTAACATCAATGAATGAAGCTACTTTTGCACCTCTTTTACCTATAGATGAAGTAAACACAGAAGGTGCACTACAATACACAGTAGGCAATAAACCCATTGGGGCCTATTCTAGAAGCTTCAATAACCAACTCATCGAGGATTTTAAACAGTTATCAAAAAATTTTGATAGATGCTATTCAGAAAGCTTCGATGAGTTGGCCATATCATACGGGGAAGGCATTTTTTCGTGATTTCTTGCTCCTGCTAAAACACATTGAGCCGTAACTGCAAAATCCAAATAGTGCCATTTTGATAAATGCACGCTATTCTAGAAGCTCCGATAAGATAAACTCGCAATTCCAGAGCTCCGATTACCAAAGATCTCATCTCGCCAGCCCTAGGGTGGCGAGATGGGATCTGAGAGCATTTTTCCTGCATGGGATTGATGCCGGGAGACTTCGGAGCTCCAGAGCTGATACACATTAATAACGGCTCCAGAGACCCCTGGCTTCTATCATATGCAATAAAAATACATTTACAAGCAACTTCATTATCTTAGCGGCTAATCTCTAAGGCAATGAAGGGGTTAACTACCAGTGCCCGGTTTATTGTGGGTAGCTTGAAAGGGTGAAGGTGGTATTTGGCCCGCGATGTGTGTTTAGGCCTTTTGGGGGGGGGGGGGGGAAGAGTTGTGGGAGGAGTTAACCCTTAGTGGTTACTTTTGCTAAGGTAATGAAGGGGTTAACCCCTCCCGCTACCCATCCGGTAGGCATAAACACACACCGCGGGCCAAATACCACCTTCACCCACCCTCACTAGGCACAATAAACATTGCAACACAATACTGGCCAATACTCCATTCATTGCCAGTGTGGTTATCTATGCTATCAGTGGGAACAAAGATAAGCCCAATGGCAATGAATGGGCACCCCTTCTACCCCCAACAACCATTACATTATAGTATATTAATGGAGGGTTGTTGGGGGTAGAGGAGGTGGATAGTAGGATTGTTGTGTTTTTTAGTGTTTGTTGGGGGTAGAGGGATTGGGTGAAGGGGGTAGTTGCCCCAAGGGTGGGTGGTCAGGCCTACCGGGTGGGTAGTGGAGTGGTTAACCCCTTCATTACCATAGCGATTCCCACCGCTATTGCAGTGAAAGGGTTAATGTGATGGTGAAGGGGTAACCAGGCTCACTAATAAAGAATTAAGCCCACTTGGTTACCCCTGACCCATGTTTTGAGGTCCTAAAGTGTCAGCTCTTGGACTTAGATGTCGGAAATGCATTTCTTTTACTGTGTGAAAATTATGCGACATTAAAGATTTTTCTCTGTTTTGCCTTTCTCAGGGTGCTGGGACCAGGAGATTTCTAGACTGTGCGTTTCAGGGTGGGTTTGCTGGAGAAAGTCTTTACAGAATGTGACTATGTAGCAGGGTTCCAAAGTTACAGGATACCCCAACGATGTATCCGGGAATCAAGTAAGATTCTCGGATATATCAAAGCACATTACTCCGGACAAACTCCTACCCTGAAAACGTTTTTGCGACTCTCCGCCAGGATGCCTGTGCAGCATGCTCCAGACAAGGTAAACGGGGCATGAAGGGGTTAATGTATACATGCAACATACATGGGGTCCCTAGTATAATGGAGGATGCCAGGTACATGCACAAGTACCCTGAACCTAGTATATGTACTGATAACCTGTCAATGAACTGTGGGATTTCTGAGTCCTGGGTTCCGAGGGACCAGGTGGCTACCAAGCTTGGTGCCTATGGGTCTGTGCGGAGTCCGGACTGGAAAGCCTCAGTATTGCCAAGGTGTTAGAACAGGTGGAGTACTTCAGTTATACTTGAGTACCTCCGTTCTGGGCTAACACAGGGCTATCCAGCCACCATTTCCCCAACCCTAGACTCTGTGGAGCCTGGAGCCATGGGGGGCTCAATATGCTAAGAGGCAGGGGTGCCAGTTTGGCGCATGTCCCTTAGCAGAATGAGAAAAGTTGCCCACCCTGCTTTAGAACACCAATTTGACGGTAATTGGATGGCAGGAGAATTCCCACACGCTGATTAGTTGTAGTGGATTCTGAATGGGACACTGAAACCCATAAGGAGCCTTGCAGCCAATCAGAAGCGGAGATTCCAAGCGCCAAAGATATAGTGGCAAATTCATATATGCTCTGTACTGAATAGACGCGAGCCGGCTTCAAAGATTTTGAGTGAGAACATTTTCTAAGTCCCGCTTTTGGAGAATGTAGCGGTCGCGGCTGGCATTGCATGACAAAATCAGTTCCAGGATTTTGTGTACCTCCCGGTCATTGGAAAGGGCTCCTACAGAGGTCATTTTTGTGAATTTTGTTTAAAGGACAAGTTTATTCGTTAGCCCCGTTCCCAGTAAGTGTGTTAACCCTGTAAATTGTGTTATATTGTGTGAATGTCTTTTCCTGAATTAAATTACAATTTATTTTACCTCCTTGCTTTGCTCCATTATATGATCCAGGTATAAAAGATGTTGATAAAGCTTGTCTCCAGTGACAGTTAACTCCTCCCACAATCTTCCCAGCAGGCCTAACCACCCACCATGGGGCAACTACCCCCTTCATTCACTCCCTCTTCCCCCAATAAACAGACTGTTCAGATTTAACCACTTCATTGCCTTAGCGGCTATTTATGGAGGCATTTTCGGCCAAAATGGCTACTGCTATTCTTTAAGCTTCAATAACTGGGCAATAAATCGCCAATTTTTTCAGCCATCCAAAACAGATCGTCGGGCGAGCGGTGATAAGCCACTTATCGGCAGGTTCTGAAACTCGTACAATTCTAGTAGCCGTGATTAGGTTTTCAAGGCCTATCTAGAATGGCGAGTTTCTCCCAAAATCCTCTGCCAGGAAAAGTTGGCGTGAGGCTGGTGAGAAGCTGCTGAGAGGTGGCGAGAGAGGACTAAGAAAAAAAATGCAATTTAAATGCATCAGATTCATGCCGGGAGTCTCCGGAGCTGATACAAATTCAGCACCGGAGATCCCAGGCATGATTCCCATGCAATAAAAATGCATTTACAGGCAACTTCATTAACTTAGCGGCTGACCGCTAAGGCAATGAAGGGGTTAACTACCAGTGCCATGTTTATTGTGGGTAGCAGGGGTGGGTGAAGGTGGTATTTGGCCCTTGGTGGGTGTTTAGGCCTTGCGGGGGGGTTGCGGGTGGAGTTAATCCATTCATTACCTTTGTGGTTAATACTGTTAAGGTAATGATGGGGTTAACGCCATCCACTACCCACCCGGATGTATAAACACCCACCAAGAGCCAAATACCAACTTCACCCATCCTCACTACCAACAATAAACATTTTTGTTTCTTGTGGGTAGGAGGGATTGGGTGAAGGGGGTAGTAGCCTAAAGGGTGTGTGTTTAGGACTTCCGGGGGGTAGCAGGACAGGTGAATCCCTTCATTACCATAGTGGTTCCCACGCTTGGTAGTGAAGGGGTTAACTCATCCTGCAACCTTCCAGCCAGGCCTTAGCACCCACCCTGGGACTACTATCCCCTTCATCCACCCCCTCTTCCCAAGAAAACGGCTATTGTGGTTTATCCCTTTAATGAAGCTGTTTTAATAAAAAAATTAATACTAGTTTAGATGAGCAGGGGGTCTCCGGAGCAGAACCACAGATTTGAGATCTGGGGTCCCCCTACTTCCTGAGATACAGGCCCTGTTATAGGGTGCCGGTATCTCCTATGCACTTTATTCCCATGGTCATGTGACGCGAGACATTTAAATGCATAGGAGATACCGGCACCCAATAAAGGGTCTGTATCTCGGTAAGCAGGGGGGTCCCTGAACCTGAAATCAACGCTGTTCTTCTCCGGAGACCCCCTGCTGATCTACACTATTATTGAAATATATATTTAAATCTTGCGATCGCTGCCGAGATATGCGCAGGGAGAGGCGGCTTTCTATTTGCAGCTCTCTCTGCAGCTGGAACAACTCGCCTTGTAAGCACTTTTGAGAGAGGCGATAATCACGTCACCGGCTACCCGTCCGTTTTGTGAATTTTGCAATGACAGGTAATCGAGGCTTTGTCCATACTGTGACAGCAACGCTCAAAATACTGGCGATGTAAACGGCCCAGCAATTTTTTTATGAAGGATTATGCAATTGACCACTTTGTATTTTTGAATCATTAGTATCGTATTATTGTATCATTTTTACTTTATTATCGGGTGAAAATAAAACATTCCATTCTCTAAAAATACTTTTTGGTGTGTTCCCGATTTTACTCTTTAGATTTCAATTAAATACATTTGAAGTACATACAGTACTAAACATTTGTGTGATATCAGTTTGTGCGCACATAAACAGGAATAAGTGACAGGTTGCAATTAGATTCATAAGACACAATAACTCATGATTGCCGACTTGAGTTTCTGTCCGGTACTGCAGACAACGCTAAATTTCAATTTCTGCAATATTTCAGATTACGGTAAAATTATGGCTAATTCGAATGAAAATTAAAGAATTTTCACGGCACGCAGAGGCGCGGTTTAGGATGAGAACAGGAAGTTGCTCCTGTATATGCTTCACAGAAGCCACGATGCAACAATCTTTGATTTAGAATGTTATTTTTGATGGTTCAGATCTAGGGAACCACCTGGTTTAATTCAAGTGAAAAGAAGACTTGATTTTGAGGTGATTCCTGTTTTAAACTATATTGTGCTGTTTTACTATTGTTGTCTTGTATTTTCTGCAATTACATACAATTGTAAAAGACAATCAACTGTGACACCATATTTTACAAGCAAGTGAATGCTAACAAAAACGGAGTGTGATTAGCATTCCACAACAGCAACACTATGTCACCACAACATTTCTTGCTGCCATGTGTGTCAAATCTTGCAGATTTATGGGAGTGTAACAACAACAGTATCGACAGCGCTTGCCAACAAAAGAAAGAGCATTTACATTTGCCAAGAACATCTCATAAAAAATCCCTGGGCAACCAGAGACTACTGAAATGTTCCCATATTTGTCTTTTTTTTCTGTTACTCAGCTTTCTTAATCATTCACACAAATATAGACTGTAATGGCAGATAAAAATCACTTGATCTACAAAGTTTGTCCATTTACCTATCTTTTAAAACCTCCGACTGTTTTTTATCATTGGCTTCCTATCATATTTAGGATAGCCTTACTAAAATAAAGATATACGCTCCCAATACCAGATGGAGTACAAAAACATATATGGAGGTTAAATCTTGGTGTAAGCTAGCCCATCCCTCCCCTTTGTTCCAAACAGAGGGCTATAATAGTACGAACAAACAAAAAGTAGAATGGAGGCACACAAGTACAGTACTGCTGCAACAATTTGCTGGGTTTTACTGCATAGTAACAGCAGAACTACAGTTACGTTTTGGGGTCACAGCAACCCCACGGTGATGTAATCCGAAACGACATGCCTGCCAATGACCACTGGAGGATTCAGCGTCTAACACTGAGGAGCAGTCCTAGCATCTCTTCACAGACCCCATGATGGTCTGATATGCTATTTTAAACGAGTTAATGTGTGAGTTGGATACCTTTCTTGCTTATATTACTTATATTAAATAATTATATTACTTATATTAAATAAATAAAACATTGTAGCACTATATTCTGTCTCTTTGTTTCAATCCCTATACAGTATATTGGAAGACAACTTCGATTCAAGTCCTCTGAAAATATACATGCAAAAAAAGATATATATTGAGGAGATTCAATTCTTCTAGATAAATACTCGATCAAAGCCACCATCACGTGATTGGTATTACCATTTCCACTTATTTTTTTGATTAACCTTTTGACAGTGTTGCACTACACAGTATTATCTTCTTTTTTTTTTTTTACCCTTTTCATATATCGTGGGACATTCTACACTCTGCTGTTCCTGTTCTATACCACTTAGATTGTAAGCTCTTCAGGACAGTGGCTTTCCTTTACCTGTTGCTTTTATCCCCACTGTTTGTACCGTATTTTCCCCGTATTGCAATTTTGCCAAGCACTACATACACCGTTGGCACAATTATAAAAATTGTAAATTGCTAACTTGTGGTGTATTTTTTTTGGCCAATGATTTTCAAGAATCAGAACGTCAAACGCTGAAAGCAACCACATAATCAGACAGGAATGATCAAAAGGTTTCATTTGATTTTATCTGCCATCTTGTTCTATCTGAGCTAGCAGAGTTTTCAGAGGGACTTTCTCCCACTTCAAAAAGAAAGTCTACAGTGATTGCACCTTTAAACATTACTACAGTTTACCAAGTGGCAGGTTTAAAACATTTAAAGCTAATATAGCTAAAACCACTGATTTTGTATTTGTTTTTTCTTCAAAACCTTTTATGTAGTATAACAAAACATTCTGAAGATTAATCATATTAATGTGGATTTTCTGATTACCTTATAAATCTATATTGTTTTTTTTTTCTCCATTTGATTATAATTGACAGTAATGAAGTCAAGACAAACTACACAATTATATCATAGTGCCCTGAATGACATAAAATGCCGGATTGTGTATGAAAGGCAAGAAGCGTTTTGCGTTTAAATTTCAAGGCTACATACATTAATGCATATAGTGTGAAAGCTGTTTTATATTATGTATAGGCATAAAATACACAATAACTGAAAGTGCCACAGAGTGATCCTTCTGTATTCAGGGCTGCTGTTTTTAAATCTATTATATCTTTACTTTTCTTGCACCTACAATTGCTTTCACTGATTAATAGGAATTTCATATGTATAGTAGAGGGATAAAGGTGCTGCTTTTGCTGCTGCTGCACATACATTAACATGTAATTAGTTAACCTTTAGTATGCAATTATGTCACAAGGGCAGTCACTATCATGGCCCTTACCTCTTTTGCTGCCAGAGAGGAGCATGTAATGCATTGCTCTGAACATCATGCATTTATTTTTTATTTTTTGCTCATTTCTAAGACTGATCACAACAACAGGCAGGGACCTTTCAGCAACAATAGTGTTAAAGCAGTATCCCTTTCCCCCAGCTTCATTTTATCCTATTTATTTATTAGAACCACTGCACCTTAACCGGCGTTAACACAGTTAGATTGACCTATGAGGGACCTGGGAAAATCGGATAGGCTCCTCCATCAGGCCTTCTCTTCCTCTCTCACTGGAGCAGCTGTTTTTTAACAGTGTGATGATAAATACTGCCACCTGATAAGTATTTATTAGTACACTGTCATAAAGCAGCTGCTCAAATGGGGCGAGAAAATTCCCCCGCCTGCAGCTGCACCATCTGTGCTTCCTGAGCACCGGGAGAGAAAGGCAGAGGTACAGCCCCTCCTATGGTTACGCACTCCTTCTCCCCCATCACTGTCACACCCAACTCACATCTTAAGAAATACATTTCTCCAGCCTTTGAAAATCTGATCACACATACTTTAATATCTTAATCGGATGTTTTTAGAAAAAGTTTACTCCAATGTCTCGCTGCTGCGTTATACTGTAGCATGTAAGATCCTGAAGAATATGTTCCACAGAGGATTACTTCATTTCATAATCTAGGATTCTATTTCAGCATTTTTTAAGTAGAGTGTATGAATTTGAATTATTAAAGGAGGCTTTTGATGAGACCTTGTGTACGTATAGAAATACCCTTAATCTATAGAGAATATGAGTAAAACATCTATCAATTTACCCCTCAATAAAAAGCACACCCACAAATCCTCTCCTCAAACCTCTCTCTATCTTCTCCTTTCTGTTGCTGGAGATATCTCTCCTAATCCTGGACCAGCCATATACACACCTGCTTTCACTCATGACTCCCTGCCTCCTCTTTCCCTGTTAATGGTTTTAACCTATTTGATTTAATACCCACCAGCCTTAAAACTCACCTCACAAATCAAACATCCCAATAGCCTGCACTCATGCTATTGTCCCACACCAACAGTCACTCCTACTAACTATTGTGGCCAAGCACTGCCATCTACAGCACTTATTCCCTCACCTGCTGTCTCTGTAAGGCCTCGGACACGCTTACCGCTGGCGTGCTGAGGCGCGCTGAGGCTCAGGGAAAGCGGGTGCTTTCCCTGGCCTTGCGGTTGCTTACCGCAAGCGCTCTCAGCAGCCGTCAGGGGGCGGTCCGGGGGCGGTCCGGGGGCGGGCGCGTCACTGGCCGGGGGCGGGCCAGTGACGTCACGTAGCTGGTTCGCCCTCATTGGGCGAACCGCTCACGTGACCGGCCTGTCTCGCCGGAAAACGGGGGAATTTTAAATTCCCCTAAGACCTGCGCTTCCGCAAGCGCGCGGAAGCGCAGGTGAGCCCCTACTAAAGCCTCTCTAATTGCGGCTGTAGAGGCTCAGTGCTGAGCGGGAGCGCGCGTTAGCGCGCTTCCGCCAGCAAGCAAGGAACATGGCCGAGGCCTTAGTCTCCCATCATACCACTTAGATTGTAAGCTCTTTATGGGAGGGATTTCCTTTACTATTGTCTGATTTAGCTGAGCTTATTGTATTATTATAGTTCCCTGTACTGTATTATTTGTGAAGCGCTGAGTACACTTTTGGCGCTCTATAAATAAAGACTTTTATACATACATATAGTACAGTATATCTAAATTAAAGAATTATCAAAAAATATACAATACAAACCTAAAGAAAAGTTGTGTATTATGGTGCATTACAACTTTCAGTAAATATGTCAAAGACATTGAGAGGATTGTCAGAAAGCATTGGCACCTTTTGAAACCTCCTGATTATATTCCCCTCCTATCCTCTGTTTCTTACAAAAAGGCAAAAATACAAGGGGAATATATATTTTCACCTAGTCTGTTTAAGGGAGAATGAACCAAGTGGTAGATCCTCAGAAGTGCACTAAATAAGGGCAAATAACGTTATCTTTCCTAATTAGGTAATGGACCTTCTTTTCCTTCTTATTAACGGGTATCATCAAGGCTAATGATATGCAAAAGTAAGGTCCATCAGGAAAAAGTACCAAAGGTAACGTTACCTGGATGAATGGGATTACCATAGCCTAAAAAAAATAAACTACACATGCACATTGGGAAAGAACTTAGTATACTATACTGGTTAGAATGTTATATATGTTAACTTATTGTATTCCTTTTACACATAGAGCTTGAACTGTGTATAAGTAAATATTATTTTGGTTACTTCTGTCTTCTTGAAAATAATTTTCTCATATGTTGATTAATTCTGGTAAACTCATACTTTATACCATAAACTATATATACATACAATAGTAGGCAACATTAACATATCTAACAAATTCACTTTCATAATTAAACAACATATTACAGATAATACCTTAAAAAATAATCAAATAATATTCATTTGTTGCTGGTTTTCAGCCATTTCTATGTTACTGTATACAATCTATCTGTTAGTAACACATGCAATGAAAGGGTTCATTCCTACCGTCAGTCCTTTCATATGGGTACAACTTAAGATCTTCCCTTTTCCCTTGTAGGCTATTTAGAGAGATAACGCAATGCTACTCAAGGTTTAGAAGGGAGAAAGAACTGCATTCAGCAGGTGTTAAATATGGTTACGTTATTAGCATAACCTAAACAATAACAGCAGTCTGAGGATCTCCGTTGGTAGGTAAAGTGCTCATTAACATATAATTATTGCATATGAAGAGGCCTAAGGATCATTACAATTTAAGGTTCCCTTATTTATAAGCAAAATGGCTGAACAACATAGCATTAACCAGCTTTGAGGATATACATAACGGCTGAGGATATGTTAAAATGAGATAGAGAGCAATTAGAGTTAAGATCTTATCTTGCATTAAACGGGCAATGGATGGAAGGGAAGTAAAAATAATGATGCCCCTTTATAAAGCATTAGTAAGACCACACCTTGAATATTGAGTACAATCTTGGGCACCACGAGTTAGAAAATACATTATTTAACTAGAGAGAGTGCAGAGAAGAGATACCAAATTCATAAAGGGGATGGACAATCTAACTTATGGGGCGAGGCTAGCTAAATTAGATTTATTTACATTACAAAAGAGGCATCTAAGAGGGGATATCACTATAAACAAATATATTTGGGGACAGTAAAGAGAGCTTTCAAAATAACTAATCATCCCAAGGGCAGTACAAAGGACACGGGTCATCCCTTAAGGAGATTTTACCAGCAACAAAGGAAAGGGTTCTTTACAGTAAGGGCAGTTAAAATGTGGAATTCATTACCCATGGAGACTGTGATGGCAGATACAATAGATTTGTTTAAAAAAAAAAAAAGGTTGGACATCTTTTTAGAAAGGAAAGTTATACATGGATACTGTATACCAAATAACTAAACACGGAAAGGATGTTGATCCAGGGAGTAATCTGATTGCCACTTCTTGGAGTCAATAAGGAATTAATTTTTCCCCTTATGAGGTATCAATGGATGATATTTCCCTGTGGTTTTCTACTTACTTTCCTCTAGGTCAATATATTATAAATACGGATATACAGTAGGATAAAGTATATGTTGTCTAAAGTTAGCGTAAGGTAGGTTGAACTTGAAAGATACATGTCATTTTTCAACCTCATCTACTATGTAACTATGTAATGTTTGTTTGACCTGTGAAAAGTGTAAGGCTTGTAAATATATACAGTATCTTCAGGAAATTAAAATGTCATTACTATTACCAAAGTAGTTCTGTGGCAGGATGGCCTTTAGGCGAGGTCAGACAATAGTCCACACGTGTAGTTTCCGGTTGAAGCAAATATTAAGTGGTTTTATTTCTTTACCGTAAACTTAAACATTTGGGCACACCGTTCCTTTAAGTCAACACAAAACATAGGAAAATAACATCTACTCCACATTGGGAGAATTTACTCACACTCCAAGCCCTATCTATCAGGCTAGCTGGCTATGTCAAGTTACCAAACCTTTAACACACACCACAACAGTGAGGAAAATAATATTAACAGTTCTTACTGTGGTTTAGAGAGTTTGTGAATCCATCTGCATAGCAGCTTGTCTAGGATAGCTCTGTAGAATGAGACAGCCACCTGCTTGCAAGCAATGGCTTCCTTATATCTCATGCTGGTTGTCAGGTGTGTCTGGTTAGTTCCTGATTGCCTAGCTATTCTCTCTGGGTTAACCTTCTGAGTGCTGCATGAAGGACTGAGATATATGTTTCCCTAGCTAGCTAGCAGTACCTGACTTCACCCTGCCACAAGTTCCTTAGATTAATTTTTCAACTGAGCATGTGAGTTCAGTGTACTGAACTGTATGAAGCAGTATGTTCAGAAAACAACAAGGAAGTTAAAAGTACATTGGTTGGAACATATTATGGCTAATCAATAAAGGTGACCATGACTACCAATGGCCACAACATTTTAATATTTTTTTTAAATTGTGACATGAGCAAACTCAAAGTTAAAGATAGAAACAATCAATTAGCAAGACAGAAAATGTCTTGGATTATTAGATTTAAAAAAATTGTGTGTGTGTTCTGAGCAGGCGCATTTTAAGTGAAACTTTGTCTTTTGTCACTGTTTTGTCACAGAAATTGTATTTGTGATGGTAATTTTTTAAATTAAAAATCAAAACACAATTTCAGTGACAAAACGCAAAGAAGTTTGGCTTAGAACGTGCGTGCTCGGCACACATCCTGTTTTACATATTTGCACTTCTATAGTTATACTAACTGTGAATTCCTTGTGTGTGTGTATGTGTGTCTCTGTGTGTGTGTGTGTGTCTGTGTGTGTACGCATGAGTGTGTGTGACTGCGTGTATGTGTGTGACTGCATGTGTGTGTGACTGCGCTTTGTATTTAAAAGTTATTATTTTCCATTCATTTGAAAAAGTTTTCTTCAGGTCAGAGGACCCTGCAGCACAATGTTAAAAAGCACATACCAGTAGCACATGCCAGCAGCATTGTGTCTCAGTGTGTGTGTGTGTCAGTGTGTGTGTCAGGGTGTGTGTGTGTTAGTGTTAGTGTGTGTCAGTGTCTCTGTTTGGGGGGGGGGGAGAATCTGAAGCAGGCTCTCCCAGCAGTGCAGCCTGGAGAAGCTGGTGGGGAGTCTACAAAAGACTGGGGGTGAGTGGGGTGAGGATCTGAGGCAGGCTCTCCCAGCAGTGCAGTCTGGAGAAGCGTGGTGCATGACTTGGGGGGTGGGGGTGTTCGGCACATCACTCAGGGGAGGGGGTCCAGCGCATCACCCGGGGGTGGGGAGGGTTCATCACATCTCTTGGGGGGAGGGTTCGGCGCATCACTCAGGGGGGGGGGGGGTCGGCACATCACTCGGGGGGTGCGGGGTGTTCGGTGCATCATTCAATGTTGTGTGTGTCCTCTCCGGTGACTGTCGGCGGTGCATTCATGGAGGTGTGTGTGTCCAGCGCTGCCTTCCTCTTCTCCAGTGACTCCTCCTGGTGGAAGCTGGCAACACTGATGGCCTCTTCTGCCAGCAGTGAAGTCACTTCCATCACCAGTGTCTTCCATCTTCATCAACTCCATTCACTGCCAGGCAATTTTGCTCATGTGATAGCTGTGCCCAAAGAAATTTCTCTGCTTGGTTCTATACTCTATATTCCCTATAAGGAATGGGGTCTTAGACACTTCTTAAATTATTATCTTCATGGCACTACATATCACTTCTCCATTACTTATTATTATTTTAGCGTTTTTATAACAAATAGTATTTTTATTTGCCATCCCTTGTATTTATGCTGAATGTTATGTTTGTTTAGATGGTCATTTATTTGTAACGTGCCTAAAAAAGGGTTGAACATTTGAGGTGGGGCTACTCCTTGAGACCAGGTAGACAAGAGCCTCAATTTTTAAATCTTTTCTTAATAGATGTTGTATGCTTTATTCATCATTATGTTGCTTTGGGGTTTAATTTGTTTGTGCACTGTATTTTTGTTTATTTATTGTCATGCTTATGCTGACTCAGCCCTTTCACTCAATTACTGAAACTCTTTTAGAATGTTCATTCATTCACAGCATATGGGAGCATTTAGTATCCATTCAAATGTCAAATATTCTGATAATAAATAAAAGGTTTAATAGTGAAACCAGTGTATATTATTATTATTTTAAATATAAAGCAAAATAGAAATCACATTAAAAAAATACATATACAATACTAGCCTTGGTCCATTTTTATGATAAATACTTACTAATTCTACTGTCCAAACAGATTTCAATATTTACTGTAGCAGGGTTGGAAAAACATACAAAAATCTTAGGAGCCATATAAATATTTTAGGAGACAGTTTTTGTTGACCGGCAGGGGGTAGGCTGGCAACTGTCCGGCTCCCGCCCCATCACCCCCATTTTCATCAGCTCTCTATGTCAGAGTGTGTGTGACACACAAACACTGATACACACACTCCCCCCTCCCCATGCCTCAATGCCAGAACTCCTCCCGTCTCACACCATCAGAAGTGGGAGCAAGGAGTTTCCAGGGCCCTATGTCTAGCTCCCTTTTCCCGCCCCTTGTGTCTCGCTCCTATCGCAAGGACCAACAGGCCAAAGCTATGAGTCACTACTGCGGCCGGTAACAGCATGCCCAATAATGCTTTATGGTCGCACCTGTAAAGCAGGATAGGATGCACCGTAGCAGGTGACAGCAGTGACTGATAGGTCAGCCAGCACTGGGCTGCAGCATAGGCACCAGAGAAAACATTTTAGGTGCTCTTCGAGATCAGGCATCTGGTAGTTTTCCATGCCTAATCTACTGACAAACAATATTTGTTTTTGGGATGGCCACTGTATCATGGATATTCAGTGGTTGCAATCTCTTTTTCCACAATCACCTTCTACTATTATCCTGTTTACTGCTTCTCGCACAAGGGACTGGAATATAAGCTTTATCTAATTCTGTCCGACATGTAGTTCTAGCCCAAATAGCAGGTAGAGGGACTTTCACCCCACTTTAAAAAAAGTGCAAAGTTGTTTAAAGAGATTCCCTTATTTGGATTCCCTTTCCAAATTTCAATAGGAAACATTATTTTTATAATTCTTTTATTTTAGAGCAGATACGACTGACCACTCTAGAAAACATTTTTCAAAATTCTTTAAGAAAAATATAATCTTAAAATATCCTTAATATAGTAACACAAAAACTCTTAATGTGCCTTAACATTTGACAAATGGTTGACTTTTTCCCCGCAGCATGAAAATCAGTGGAAAAAATGAGAAATGGTACACAAAAATCAATGCAGATATAGAGGGAATCATAAAGATGCATTGCAATTAAATTGAATTAGATTGCAATCTTATGGACTGTGAAAACAATTTAGTAAGAAAAACTGCTGTGAGATAACCAATTAGACAGAATTATTCCTGGGGATGTTTATGCTTTATTAATTTGTAGAGCACCTGGGTTAGCTAAGCTAATTTCTTATCATAGGACAGACACATGAGCAATGTTATGCACAACTGTGAGCACTACTGTAATATAAAGCCACTATATTTTATAATCATCTTTGCATATTTTCAATTTAAGAAGCTTAGGATACAATATACGGTAAGATTTTGACCATACATTTATAGGTGTAATCTAAATTTAGAGGTGCAGTACCACAGAGAATCAAATTGAACTAATGGCAGGGGCATATTCTGCAAGGTGTGATAGTGCAGATGACGTGCTATTGCATGAAAAGTCCCATTGACTTTAATAGGGCTTTTCATGCGATATCACGTCATTTGCGCTATCACACTTTACAGAATAAGGGCCGTAGTCTCTACTTTCTGGGATTAAGTAAAGTAATGGCAGTGGCATGTTTAACAGGTTAAATGTAGGTGACTGACACCTTTAAAAATAAAATACATCTTATATATATATATATATATATATAATATATATATATAAATAAAAGTATTTTTTTATCTTTTATGGTACATTTTTAAAAGGAAAATAGCCTCGCTTTAAACAGTAAGAGATTTAAGCCTACATATACAGTAATAAGCGGTGCTATTCCTTAAGACACTTTGCAGTGACGGAAGCCACCGTACAGCTTATTCAAAGTGATGGGTTATAAATTGTCTTCCAGTGCAAGAAGGTGTTTCATGGAAAAGCACTCACTGTTTAGTAAATATGGCAAACAAATGCTCTGAAGCCTTTTATAATATCAAATCTCTTTTGGTGTTCGTCAATCCTGAAATCTACAGGTATTTTTTCTTCTTTGCTTGTAAATTAAATATAATACCATAAATAGTCAAACCGATCAAAGAAAAGTTTGAAAATTTAACATACATTCTAAGAACTTGAAAAAAAGGAAAACAATAATTATTCATAGGATTCACAAACATATTTACGCTATGGGTGATTAAATCTTTCAAGAAAGACAATTATATTGATTGATTAATTCCTTTTATTTTGCCTGTTGCAGATGTAACTGCCTGTTCTCTACCGCTTGCCGCATGGCAACCTAATCTGTGCCTATCCATGCTTTGAGAAATCTGTAATTTTCACATGAGTTACAGGTAGCCGTAATTTTATTGTGGTCTGAAAGAGTGCAGAAATTTAAATTTAGCGTTGTCTGCAATACAGGCCAGAAACTCAAGTCAGCGATCGCGAGTTATTGTATCTTAACAAACTAATTGCATGCAACCTGTCACTTATTGCCATTCATGCCAATATCACACAGATGTTTAGTACTGTACAGTATGTACTTCAAGTGTATTTAATTGAAATCTAAAGAGTAAAAACGTGAACACACCAAAAAGTATTTTTAAGAATTAAATGTTTTATTTGCACACGATAATAAAGTAAAAATAAATAATACAAAAATACAAAGTCTCTTCCAAATTTAAAATGTTCTTTATATGTAAAGAAAGAGGCAATACTCAAAAACCACAAGCTTGACCCTACCTGTCTTTCTAACTATCGGCCTGTTTCCCTCCTGCCTTTTGCCTCTAAACTCCTTGAACGTCTTGTATTCTCTCGCTTGCTCCATTTTCTCAACACCTATTCTCTCCTAGACCTTCTACAATCTAGCTTCCGCACTGCTCACTCCACTGAAACAGCCCTCACTAAAATAATTAATGACCTCTATGTTGCCAAAGACAGAGGTCATTACTCTGCTCATATTACTCGATCTCTCTGCAGCATTTCATACTGTGGACAACCCTCTTCTCCTTCACATTCTCCATACTGTTGGTACTGTTGGTATTCATAACAAAGCTCTATACTGGATCTCCTCTTACCTCTCCCACCATACTTTCAGTGTTTCTTTTGCTAACACCTCCTCCTATATCGATCTCTCTGTGGTGGTACCCCAGGGCTCTGTCCTGGAACCTCTCCTCTTTTCTCTTTACACACTCGCTCACTGTGACCTAATCACATCTCGGTTTCAAATATCACCTCTATGCTGACTACACACAAATTTATTTTTCAACCCCTGACCTTACACCTGCTGTACAGACCAAAGTTACTGATGTCTCTCTGCTATATCATCCTGGATGGCCCTCCGCCGACTTAAAATTAGCATGTTAAAAATCAGAGCTCCTCATATTTCATCCCAAACCTGACCCTACTACCCCCTTCTACATTACTGTTTGAAGCACTGTCATACACCCAGTAGCAGAAGCACGCTGCCTAGGGGTTACATTCGACTCCTCTCTCACAGTCTCTTCTCACATTCAAAAGGTAGCTAAAACCTGATGCTTTTTCTTTCGCAATATTACAAAGATACTGTGAGGAATCCACTCCTGGCTTTTCTCGTAGCCTTGCAGGGTGCTGTTGTTCTCACTAAATTCCCTCTTTGCAATCAACAGCGGCTGTGTGGGCTATCACTGCAACCTAGCCTTGTACTCAGTCATTGGAGCAGTGCCCTCACACCCTCCTCCTGGGATTGGCCCGCTGGCCTTTAAGTACTGCATTCCCACAATCCCTCTCTGCCGAGCATAATCCTTCTCTGGACATTACTGTCTCTGCCACAAGCCGCCTGGGTTTTCTCCTTATGTACTAACCTCTCTACTCTCGTTAGTAGTTCCTGAGTATCCTGTGGCCTGCTGCTATCTCCATGCAGAGGCCTGAGTACCCTGAGGCCTGCTACTAATCTCCATGCAGAGGCCTGTGTTTCCTGAGTATCCGGAGGTCTGCTGCTACTCTCCACGCAGAGGCCTGTTCCTGACTCCTGTGCTGAAGTGTTGTTTAGCCACCACTGGTTCCTGGTACCTGCTGCATTCTCCCCTAGCAGAGGTTACCCATCGTTTCCTGAGGCCTGCGGCTATTCTCCACGCGGAGGCCTGCTTTGGACTTCTGTGCTGAAGCGTTGGTTTTCCCCGACGCTGCCCGGCGGTGTACTTTGGCCAGCCTGCTGTCTCCCCCTGCTGAGACCGGCATCATGGGCCGAGCCCGCTCCTTGCGCAGAGGCCACTCCCGCGCTCACGCTCCTAAGCTGAAGCGGGGAACTTCTGACTACCTGTTGCTGAACTTCTGCTTGATTAACGACGATGCTGCCTTCTCCAATCCTGACCCTGCTATATACGACTACAAACTGCGCACTCCGGATCAGTCTGCGCGGACTAAGGTCGGTGATTACATAACCCCACCTCAGCCCCGCGGTCCGGTCCCGGTTTGTGGCGAGCACAGATACGTCCTTTCCTCTGTTGCTTGACTGCTAAAACTCTGACACAGGCCCTCATTCTCTCCCATCTCGAATACTCTAACCACCTGCTGTCCGGCCTTCCTGCCTCTCACCTGTCTTCCCTACAATCTATCCTAAACACTGCTGCCAGAATCACCCTACTCTTTCCTAAATCTGTCTCAGCTTCTCCTCTGCTGAAATCCCTCTCTTAACTTCCTATCAAATACTAGATCAAACACTCAATTCTCCTCCACACTTTTAAAGCTTTACACTCTTCTGGCCCTCCTTACATCTCTGCCCTAATTTCTCGCTATGCACTATCCTGACTCTTGTGATCCCCTCAAGGAAGTCTTCTGTCTACTCTCTTTGTATCTAAAGCCCTCACCCACCATAAACCTTTCTCACTGACTGCCCCACATCCCTGGAATGCCCTTCCCCTCAATATCAGACAAGCATCCTCTCTATCCACATTTTAAGACCCACCTTAAAACTCACCTGCTTAACGAAGCATATGAGTAGCTCCGTGGCTGATACTATACACCTCATATATAAATCTTGGCCCCTTGCAGATGCACTTACCAAAACGCCCTCATACTGTCTATGTACATTCTTCCTACCTACCAAAAAGATTGTAAGATCTTCGGAGCAGGAACTCCTTTTCTTAAATGTTACTTTTATGTCTGAAGCACTTATTCCCATGATCTTTTAGTTGAATTATTTGTTATATAAATGATTGTCACTTGTATTATTGCTGTGAAGCGCTCTGTACATTAATGGCGCTATATAAATAAAAACATACATACATACATACATACAATATCCAATATTAATAATCACACATACAGTAGTAGTGTACTGTGCATGCGTCCCACTGTGGAGCAATGTTGAAATGCATACAGTATGAGTGTCACAGTATTTCTGTGCATGGGTGTCATAGCATTTCTGCACGTGAGTCACTGCGGAACCTGGTTTAAATGCATGTGTGTCATACCATTTCTGCACGTGCGTGTCACTGTGGAACTTGATTGAAACGCATGTACATGTGATAGCATTTCTGACACATGCGTGTCACAATGGAACCTGGTTGAAATTATGCATGTCATAGCATTTCATTTATGTTTTGTTTTTACAGTAGGTTTCCCATTCACTGCCAATGTGGTTATATGTGCTCCCATGGGTGGCATAGGTTACCACAGTGACACTCAATTAGTTTATTGCCTACTGTATATTGTAATACCCATTTTATTTTAATGCACATTTATATTTTTTCAACACAAATGGCAAAAGTGCTATTACCCATATTTGTACAGTACAAATGCAGCCCTGAGTATCCGAACACTTGCCTTGGATAATCTGGAGCAATCTCCAGTAATGCTGCAACATTTCTGTGACATTTCTAGGGACAGTCTAATGGCCAATCAGATTAACACAGCGTGGGTCCTTGGGTAGTTTGAATTTTTATTTGTTTTATATATTAACACAATAATCAAGCAAAAATGAATAATACGAAATACAAAGTTGTCTCTTCTTCCAAATTTACAATCTTCTTTAATGTTTCCTCTTCGAACTGGCTGGCTCATGGACATCTTGGTCTTTAAAGAAAGAGAAATCCAGTACATTACCTGGTATTGATAGGTGTCTTTCCTGCATCAATGGGGGTGTTTCCTGCACGCTGTCTTCGCCCATCTTCAAACATGCAAAACAGAAAAGGAAATAATAATTAAACACTGACTACATTATACAATTCTGAGTTTGTTTGGTTTGGGAAGAAATTAAAACTTGGCATGAGCATATAACCGGGCAGTATTGATGGATTTCTTTCCTGCACCAAATAGGGGTGTTCCCTGCACATTGTCTTCGCCCAGCTCCAAACATGCAAAACATAAAAGAAGCATTAAACAAAAATTTTAATTAATTAAAAACATTTCCTGTGGGAATTTTTATTTTTAAATTAATTTAACATGTAGTCCTCTCCATAGCCCTTGGAGCTCCAGCGAAGGGCCCTTTTATGCCTCATGTTGAAATTATGCTTGACTTCATCCAGTATAGGTCTCCGTAACTTTTCAGGAAGCCCCGTCTTGCCATCAAAATTTCCATTTTGGCACCACACAATGTACAGCTCATAACTAGTGTTTAAAAACTAGCATGGCTAGTTTGTGCGTCTGCCCTGCACTTCTGTTAAGGTATCTATCCCAGGTGTCCTTCGGGAGGGCGTTAAGCATGATTTCTGGGAGTAGACCGAGTCATGACGCCGGTTGCTATGCAGGGGTACACTCCTGGGTGGAGTGGTGTGCTTTTCTCAGTGGGCAAGGGTAGATGCCCTGGGAGGATGCTTCCCTCCTGTCTTACCTTTTGATCTTACCGGGGTTGTCATCAGCTCCAACACAAGGGTATATCATGGAGACATAAGGGATGGGCAGGGGGCTTCCGGTGGTATGAATGGTGATGGCGGCATGCCGGTCAATTCTGGTAATGGATAGGGTGCACAGGGTGAATGCGGTTCCTCCAGGAAAGGAAAAGGCGCCTCCAGCGTGCCCTCCTTCTCCTGCGTCCGACATACAGGGTTAGGGACACAAATAAAAACATAGAGTCCCCCGATGTCCCGTCAATCTTCTCCATTCCAACACCAATGTCCCTCTCCCTCCTTTCCATTCAAACACCCATGTCCCTCTCAATCCTCTCCATTCTCTCTAAAAGAAGATCCAACTTGGCCTCCCTTCTGTCCTATAATTGCTGCATAGTGTTGTCAGGCATTTCGCAGCCACTAAAAAATCCAAAATGCGGACGACTGAACTGGATCTTGTGCAAAGTGTGAGGGTGTAATCTGGTTGGGCTTCGACAGGGTTACGTGAGCAGGGATAGCTCGGCTGAGCATCAATGGGTGCAGGATGGGGTATGCAGGGTGGTGTGAGGTTGGGCATCGGTAGTCAAAGGAATAGCTGAGCGGGCGACGGCTGGTTGGGCATCCATGGGCAAAGGACAAGATGAGCGGGGGATGGCTGGTTGGGTATAATTAGTCAAAGGACGAGATGAGCGGGGGACAGCTGGTTGGGCATCGATGGTTGAAGGATGAGATGAGTGGGGGACAGCTGGTTGGGCATCGGTGGTCGAAGTACTAGATGAGCGGGCGTGGTTTTTGGGCGAGAAGAGCGGGGGTAGCTGGTTCGGTTTCGGAGGTCGATGGGCAAGATGAGTGGGGGACAGCTGGTTGGGCATCGGTGGTCGAAGGACTAGATGAGCAGGCCTAGGAACTGATACCGTATATTTGAGAAAAAAATTCAATCCTTCAAAAATTTCCCAAACATAGTTTAAATGGCTCTGCCATGGCCCTCTTTTAATTCTGTGGTGTTAGAAATCTATCCTGGACTTCAAATGAGAAGGTTTTATCCATAATTTATTTGAAATTTGTTTTTGGGCCTAGGAACTGATATATTTGAGAAAAAATTAAACCTTTTTAAAAATGTTCCAAACTTAGTTAAAATGATTCTGCACATATCCCTCTTTTAATGGCTACAGTACAGTATGTACACTTATAAACATTACAAATAGATAAAGGGGATGTTACCTGCTCTACTGATACTGAATTAATACTTTCTAGAGGGGAATAGGGTAGAACATGTGTGAATGAGAAAAGAAGTCCCTCTGGTAAGCATTCAGTCTCTACTAAATTTAAATAATAATAATAGTTTATTTAGAGGAAAACAAAAAATAATTAAAACCTAATAAGCGCTCGAAGACCCTAAATAGCTCTAATAGGGTTCAGGTCTTAATAGATACTCTGCCCTATAGAGTCAGATAATTAACCCTGTAGGGGTTGATGTAACAAAATATGCCCTTGTAAGGATATAATGTAGCAGCTTTAGTATAAAGGCACTGCATACTAGAGAAGCCTCATGCTGAGTATCTCATATGGTCCGAGGCAAATGATCTCAATAAAGGCTCTATGCATATAGTGCTAAAATTACTTGGTCAAACAAATATTTAAAGTGTATGACTTTAGCTGATGAAAAACATAATATATACAGTTCACACGCATTATAGAGGCACCTAGGTGGATAACAGGTACAGTGTGTTCTATATATATATAAATAAAAAGAAAGAGAGTGAAGTTCACCACTTGGAGTGAGTTGGAATGCCTGATGGTATCATGGTTATTACTCCCTAAACGGTACCGCTGAACACTACCTCTGTCCGGTTTCCCTTTAATAAAGAGGGTAAACAATCCCATAGTGTACAGATGCAGCATCCGTTATTCGAACATTTCTCGAACTGAATTTTGAGAATGCCCCGAGATTCCCTAAAAATTTGCTCTGGCAGACTAAATGGCCCATTGGATTAACACCCTGCTGTGTTAATCCTACCGGGGTCTGCCTGTCTGTAAGAGATGCACAGTAAGAGATAGGCTGAATCAGTCACTATAACGGTGCGCCTCTCACAGGCGATGGCGGAGTTTTTATTAAAATTCTAACACCACAGACTTGTAGCAGGGGGTCTCCGGAGCTGAACCGCATTGATTTTAGGTCCGGGGACCCCCTGCTTCCCGAGATACAGGCCCGCCTCGCATCACATGACCGGGACATTTCCATGCATAGGAGATACCGGCACCCATAATGGACATATTATAAACACAGTATTAATACAACAGGCCAATGGGGGTCCCTGGGTGGTCCCCACAGGTGTCCGCAGGGCACACAGTGCACCCTGTGCATTTCCTACGGGTGTCTGGGGGCCCTCGGTGGTCCCTGCTAGACTCCGTGGGCCTCCAGGTGGTCCCCAGGTCATCTCCACAGGTGTCTGGGGGCCCATGGGTGGTTCCCATGGGTGTCTGGGGCCCCTCGGGTGGTCACCATGGGTGTCTGGGGACCCTCGGGTGGTCACCATGGGTGTCTGGCGCTCCCACAGCTGTGGGGCCCCCGGTTTTTCCCCGCCGGTCCTCAGGTGGTCCCATGGGTGTCTGTGGGCCTTCGGGTGGTTCCCGTGGCCTGCAGTACCATTCCTGTATTTAAAAAAAATAAACATGGCCTGCATTTCAATAAATACCCCCCCCCCCCTCCCAAACAGATACAGTACAGTAATGGGCAAGATAACTATTATCCAGATATGGTAAAAGATTATTTGACAATTATTAAACACAACATTGGCCAGCCAGCATAAATAAAAACCATTCTACAAATGTAAAGGGTGTCCTCGTCAGCATACTGCAGGTCCATGTCCTCTGTTGACAGAAAGCATACATAATAAATACAATCTAATGGCCCCTAGCCCCTTAATCACCTTAGCGGTTAATAACAGCGATAGTAATTAAGGGGTTAACCTACCCTTCTCCCATACTTACCCAGGAGGTCTAAACACTTAACCCGGATCCACTATACCCACACTGTACCCATTGATTGTTATAGTAGTACATCATACCCATATAATGTGGGCATGATAAGCTATTATAGCAGTCAATGGTCACCCTAATACAAAAACCTGAATGTCCAAAATACACAATAAAGAAACCTATATAACAAGCACCTAAACCCCCAAACTGTAAAATTAAAAGCAATAGGCAATCAATTACCAAAATAAAATCACTAGCCAACCAATCAATTAAAGAAATAAAACCACTAGCCAATCAATTAAATAAATCGCACCACTTGTCAATCAATTAAAGAATTCACACCACTAGCCAAACAATACATTTCATATATAGAAGCAGTAACCAACACATCAATTAATTAATACAACCACTAGGCAACACATAAATTAAAACCAGTAGCCAACAAAAAGCATTAAATAAAAACGCTAAACAATCTGCAAAAAAATACAAATCAAAACAAGCTATCACAATTAAAAACAATTTAATCAAACAATAAACATACATAGAAAATATAACAGTCAATAGAAGAAATACATTTGCCAAAAAATGCATTGGCTGTTACTGTATTCATCTGTACTCTAAACAGCTACAGACTAATACATTAGCAGTCAATGGGCATTGAAAAACATAAAAATAGAAAAATCCAATAAAAAAACCTGTAAAAATAAAAGTACATAGAGTCAATGTTGTTCTTGCCTTTAGAAGCATTGGCCCTCCGAATCCCGGAATCAGCAAGCTCTCCTCCGGTGACGTCACAAAACACAAACTATGATCGTGAGTCGGGGCCTAGCTGGGGCCTAGGGGGACATCTGGCCTAGTGCAGAGGGTCACAGACCCCTGCAAACATACTTCTTCCCCTGTCTGTGTCCCAGCTACGACTCCTGTGTCTCCAGCGCGCGAAATGTATCCTTTTTCCCTTCCAGGGGGAAAGCTGCAGCCCTATTGGCCGTACTGAACCACCACCACTATGCAGAGGCTCATGGGACATGTAGTCCCTGCTGGGAGCCTTCTCCTATTGGCTGACATCCGCACGCATACACTGCGCATGCGCAATCTTCTGTAATTTCCACCGCACTGGGGAACCTCTGCGCATGCGCACGCAAGCTGAACATGGCGGCGCCCTGCACAATGGAGCCGCCGCAGATCTCCTGCAACTCAATTGTCACTACCTCAACCTCCCTGCAGCTCCCTGCCTATGGCGGTCTAACCGCAGCCTCTAGCGCACCCGTGGAGGTAAAGGGGCACTACTGGGAGCCCAAGGGGACCGGGGCAACATATATATATATATATATATATATATATATATATATATATATATATATATATATATATATATATATGTATTTTTTTAAATATTAAAAAAAAAGGCCAAACTTAATAGGATTTTCTTTTTCGAAAGACCTTTATCTCTATTCTGTGACCAGACTGTTATCCAGTGGTCAATTGTCACTTGCACTGTTAGTCTTCGTTTCTGTGGTTATAAAGTATTCTGATATCATCATTGGTTAAGCAGTTAAGAGTGCAGTCCAATAAGTATCTGACAAATTAATTTAATAGCAACCACATAAATTAAAACAAATTCAGTTTTTTTAAGGGAATAAATAAGTAAATACTTCCCTTTGAGGTTGATGGATCTTTCTAAGGCGACTGTTTACATTGATATGTTATTTATTTGTTTATTTTTTTGACTACTATGAGAGACTGTCTCTTTAACTTTGTAATTGATAGAGGTGTCTCCAGCAAAGCTGAAGTGTTAAAGCGACATGAAATACAAGTTTTTTCAAGACATATGCAGATAGTAACACTCTTCATTTTAAATATTTTTCCAAGATCACACAGACTTACAGTAGATGGAATAGAACCCATACAGTACATTCCAGATAATCACCTTAACCAGTACTGCACAACTCCTCTTCTGCTTAAAACACAGTGATATCACCCATGGTTAAAATATTGTCAAATTATTCCTATGTCACATCTACTGTACTGTAACTTAGATAACACTAGAATTTTACAAATCCCCAATCCCTTTTCCCAGAGCCACCCCAGTAACCAAAAGATTAAGAAAAAGCTGTGATAAAGTTTTTTTTAATTAAACAAAAAACATATCCCCCAAACCCTCTATTGTAAAATGCAGTCAAGCTGACTATAGATAAAAGTATTAAGGAGAATGTTTGAAATTAGTTGACATTATAAACTTGGCACTGTTACTGAATGTCTAATTGCACCAAAAACGAAACATTTGAAAAAATCAGAGCCAGAGACAACATGAAAATGTATCAAAGATGTATCAAAGCAATATGGGGTGCAATATATTCTAATGAAAATCCAGTTGAAAATTGTCTTCGTTTGAATTCAATTGAGTTTACATTTCCTAAACCTCTAACACACGCTGTCCAAAGTAATGATCATAAACTGTAAGTCACCGATACCATACACTACATTGTGCACTTGCCTTTTATGCTTCAGAGCATAAGTGCATACAATTACCCATAGTGCTTCAGGAATGAATTGTTTTCTGAAACACACACGCATAGCTGGAACTGTATTCTGCATTTGCTAGAATGAAACCCTCTGAGGCTTTTATACAACTCATATCCATAAGTAAAGAGGTGGTCATAGTATTGTTAAAATGTGTGTTGCTTTTGTTTCCAAAGCTCTTTTGTGTGCCAATCACTAAAACTGTATTATAGTTTCTTGTAGTTATCGAATAGAGGTGTTCGTGTGGAAATATTATGCCACTATAAAATCATATGTATTCCTATCAGATGCCTGGAGTTCTATAGCAAGTGCAGTTAGAAAGGAATGTCCCAAGTCATTCTTAGGATAGCAACTGTCCTAAATGTGGATACAGAAAAACAGGAGTGAAGGTAGAGCACTGCGAATAGCAAAAAGGGCTGGAGGCAAAAAATGAAAATAAACTATTTATTGGGCATATACGCCATATGGACAGACACACAATTTTAAAAAACTCTGACGCGTTTCCCGCCGTGGAGGCGCTTTATCAATAGATATATTTTTATATTTAATTGCCTTTGCAGTATTGCAGCATCAGTGTGGGGGCACGTCTCCCATTTTTTCCTCTAAATGTGGATACAGTCTGTTTTTCTGTGCTTTTTACTTACCTTACTGATAAAAAGGTGGTGGAGAGCCACAGGGAGGAGTGAAAATGAAGAGATGGCAGATGTGGCAGATGTGGCCAGCTATTTAAATCATATATACTATACAGTTCAAATGAAGGAGCCCTAAAAATACACATTGTGTTTCAGCCATAGGTGCATAGCAGGTGCGTATTGACACATCTATGACAGTTTGAAAAAGAGAAGGAACTGGCACTCACATAGTCCTATGTGTAAGAGGCAGTTTTATTGTATCAATACAGGCATGTGTACATTCACTGTATACTGTAGGTCCCAGGTATTTAAAACAATGGTGTTTTTAAAGAAGCAATTCAAACCATTTTTTTCTCTGTCCAATATTTCCCGTTTTTACATACTGTATACAGGATTGAATTGAATTATGGGTGGGATTGGGAATTTAAGATGTGTGCCCTGTTGATCCATAGCCATTGTCCATGGTCAGGATACTTATTTCATATAAACGACTAAGCCCCCCCCCCCCCTGTCGGATGCACTGTGTCAGTGTGTGTGTGTGTGGGGTGGGGTCAATTGTGTGGGGAGGGAGGATGTCAGTGTGTACTGTATCTGGCACTGACTCACACTAACACAGACTGTAGCACACCCACTCTCATTCACACACTCGCTTACACAGTCTGTCACACACTCTTGCACAGACTGACTCTGACGGTGAGGGGGTAACCAGGCTCACTAATAAAGGTCAAGCCCACTTGGTGCCCCTGATCCATTTTTGGGGCCCTAGAGTGTCAGACTGTTGTATATGTATTGCCATGCATTTTATGGAAAATATGCAACAATAAAGAATGTATGTGTCTTTTGCCTTTCCAGGAATGCTAACCAGTGGAGATTCTAAGGCTATGAGTTTCAGGGTGGACTTTGCGGTAAAAGTGTTGTCGGATTGTGTCTAGCAAGCCAAGGACCAGAGATGCTGGCCACCCCAAAAATGGGAGCCGAGTCAGATTCCCGGGTACATGTAGACACAGACCTCTGGACAAAGTCCTCCCTGGAAAGCAGTTTGCCCTGCTTCAGCACAGACCAGAAAGGTAAAAGGTGGCATATGGATACGCGTATCCCTGGTATAGTCAGGGGTCCCTAGTTTAGTGGGAGTCCCCCCCAGTATATGCCCTGCACCCCAGACCCGGTATAGGGGTTTGGATTGTCTCCAACTATCCATGAGGTTGTGAGAGTGAAATTATTTCTAAGTCCAGCTTCGGTACATTAGAAGCAACTAAGAAACTAAACCTTAACATTATTTGAAGCAACTTTTTAGCTAACTTCTTACAGAAAGGTCTAGGATCTCTGAAAATGAACGTGCGCATGTTTTCAGTAGATCTTAGAGGATGAGGGATTTAGAAGAGTTTTGGGATATTTTTATTAACATGTAGTATAACGGTATATATGTTTTAAGCACTGTATATGAGCTGGGGAATTTCCAAGTCCCTGGTTCTGAGAGACCAGATGGCCACCAGGTTTGGTACCACTGTGTCTGCTCATGTCCCGGACTTGAAAGCCTCAGAGATGCCAAGGTGTTAGGGCGGGTGGAGTACCAGAGTTATGCTTGAGTACCCATGTCTTGACATGAATAAGGGCTATCCGTTGACCATTTGCCCGCCTCCAGACTCTGAGGATCCTGGCCCATCAGGGGGTTCCATATGCTAAGTGGCAGAGGTGCCAGGTTGGCGCATGCCACTTTGCAGAATTGAAATCCATGCCCGTCCAGCTTCAGGGTACCGAAAAATTGCTGAAAGGCTGGTGGAAATATTCCCACACGCTGATTGGTTGAGGTATTCTGTGAATGAGACTGAAATCCTATAAGAAACCTAGCAGCCAATCAGCTCAGGAGATTCTAAGCTCCAAGACAGCAGCGGCAAATTCGAAATCACCAAAAGATGCTCTGTGAGAAATAGCAGCGAGCCGGCTTCAAGGATTTTGAGCTGAAATATTTTCTAAGTCCCGACTTTTTGCGGCCAAGTTCTACAAATCAAACGAACGTAGCGGTCGTGGATGGAATTACATGCCAATTTGAGTTCCAGGTGGTTTGGGACTTACTCGCGGTCAACCTATTTCAATGCTCCAGAGCTTATCCAGCAGTGGCGTGTGGAACTTCATGCCGAGTTCCAGGACATTTCGGGACAAGTCCCGTTCAACTGCAAACTTTGCTTTAAGGACTGTAAAAGGGCTTGGAAAGTCTAGTTTTTCCCAGGCCCCCAGTAAGTGTGTTTTCATCTGCATAATTGTAACCATTGTGTGTATGTCTGTTTCAAAGGAATAAATCGCAATTTGTTTTACTTCTTGGTTTTACTCACTGAAAGGATCCCGGTATAAAGGTATAAATTCCTGGTCTCCCGTGACACTGACACATACACACACTCTCACAAAGACTGACACACATACACTCTCTTTTACACAGTCTGTGCTCTGACTAGCTCCACCCCCAGCACTCTCATTGCCTCTGCCTTCCGCTCCCTCTACCTCTCCTCACTGCACGGCGACCTGTCAATCACCACCACTACCGCACCAGATCCAGATTTGACGTTGCAGCTGTGATTCAGAGGTCAGTCCCTGTGCACAGCAGGGAGGGAATTCTAGGTCCATCCCTGATTATGTCTATTCCAAGAAATCTTGAATTCCTTCCCCTTTTTTTCACCTAAACTGGTAGACTATTCCTAGAATATGCCTTTCTCCATCACGTGCACAATATTGTAAATACTGAAACATCACACAGTAATAAAAAAAATCTAAATATTATAGGCGAGACAGACACAGAACATTGCCCAATGTAAAGATAAATATCTTTTCAAATTGAAACAGTTTTTAATATCTGTAATATTTGACTTAATCTGAGGCATGTAATCTAAGCGAATAGATTTTTTTGCTGCTCCAGTACCTGTCTGCATTAAAATCACTGGATGCTTTGCAGGAATAAATTACTTTTGCAATTAACTCGGTGTACAATGGTAGCTGGAAAGCAGTGGATCTGTCTTTCAGATTTTAGAATAATTTTCTGCTACGTTTAATTAGGACATTTCTACAGAAGGGAATGAGATGGAAGATTAATTTTACATTTTCCTCTAGCTATGGCAGTATACACTAGTGGACAATATAATGTCAGATTAAAAAGATGAAGGATATCTGTAATATTGCTTTTTTTTTTTAAAGTATCCATGCTGTACTCTATGAATAACCCAGGAAACCATGTCCATACAGTGTAAAAAGTATATAATTTCTAAATGTATTAAATGTAACATTTACATAAAGATGTTGAGAAAAGTTGTATATTCATGCTTTCAACATACATACAACATACAGTGAGTTGTAGTTATTTGTTTTTAACACTGTAAAGTTTGGGGGGTGAATGTTAAGGGGTGTCTGTGGTGGTGAGAGGATTAACCAGGCCAATGATAAAGGTATTATGCCCGGCTGGTTAACCCTAAACCGTGTTGGGAAAGAAGGGGTTAAAATGTATTGCCATCATAACACCATGTTTTCCCCTACACTATAGTTATTGTCCCTGTTTTGCAGCGTAGCAGCTAGCTGCTGTTGAATGAATGAACTATGTGCTAACTGTATTTGCGACACAAGGGGGAGCTGCTAGCGCTGTGCCAAGCGCTGATTTTCAGACCACAGATGATGAAACCGCAAAGTCAATTGAATAATTGGTCTGTGGTTTAGCTGAAGTGCCTTCATGATACATTGTATCCTGCTGTCTTATTATTCACTTGAGTTGAAGTAGTGGCGCGTGTCTGCGGTTACCGATCAAAGCCAGGACAGATACATTGAATGCCGGCTTGTAACCCAGACCGAGTATAGGTCAAACCGCAGCCCACATTACAGAGCCCCTTCAATTAAGTGGATAACTTGCGTTAGGAAAGAGCTACCGCTCTAATTTTTGAAGTGCAGCTAGGTAAAAAGAAACCATAAACATACATATAAGGTTTATAATTGTTGCATAAGCAGAATATACATTTATAAATAAACTGTATTGTAATGGTGTTTTAAAATGTACAAGCAGGAACCCTTTCCTGCCAGACCGACAATGCATCCAGTAACATGCCCATATGTTATGGATGAATGAGCTGAGGGATTATTCATCTCTGGACTTCAAAGGGAACCCTGCTAAAATGGTGCCCCAGTGTCTAAGAGAAGTCTGGAGTTGAAAAGCCTCAGAGACCCTAGATGTTAGGGTGGCCGGGATATTAAGTACTAGATATCGGTGTGAAGTATGGACACTTCACACTTGGTAGCCAAACCCCAGACTTACTGTCGCCAGGTAAGGGGTTGTGCCCGGTATGCTAAGTAGCTCAGGTGTGAGGTTAGCACATGCTCTGTGCAAACTGGGAAGCAACTTCTGCCCTCTTTGTAAGGTACTGGCAAGTCCGGGATAGGTGGGGAAAATTATTCCCACAAGAGGATTTGGTGTATATGTTAGGTATAAGACCCGTAACCCTATAAAAATGCCTGCAGCCCAGTCCCAGTCAGATTCATCTCAGATTTTCCCAAGAAGGATCCAAGTACAGCATCAGCGGTTCCGGAGTGTGAGGGGTCGTAACAAAGAATTGCACTCCTCTTCCAGAATTCGTTTGAGCTAAGGATTCCCGAACGAATCCTGTAAGGACATTACGAAAGATTTCATTTGGCAGAAATATAGGGCTGGCAAGTTGTGCCCCTAGCCAAGGACTGTCGCACGGTTACATCACGCACCCTCTTGCATGCGTGCAGGGGTGCCCAGAGACTTTGTTTCGTTTCGTGGACATTTTATTTCGTTTCCCCATCCCAATAAGTGTATATTGACTGTAATTATGAAGTATTGTGTGTTTGTCTTAAAAGGAAATAATTTAAAATTTATTTGACTCATCTTGTGTGCTCAGTCCAGAATCCCGGTATTAATTTGTTGGTAAGCCCTGGTCTACCGTGACAGTGTCAGATGACATGGAATGAGTCAAGCTGCACAGCTGGTCCCAATAGCGTTGGGGTATGTATATGTTAGGTGTGAAAGACTTCCTTAAAAAGGTGAGTTTTAAGGGAGCATTTAATAGTTCAATAGCTGGTGGGTGGTGGGTCTGATGGTGCACGGTGGGGAAGAACATTGAGTGGGTGCCACACGGGATAGGTTTTGTAGGTGGGAGTGACAGGAGGTAATAAGGGGGGAGAGGCAGGATACATGGGCAGAACAGATAGTTGTTTCAGCATGTATTTGCAGACAAGGGCTGAGATGTAAGAGGGGGAAAGTCTGTGCTGAAAATGGATCACACGTAAGGTACCCTGGTAGATATGATAATGGATATATAAATAGGGCGATCATATTTGTCACACATGCGCAGTCCGAACTCGCCGACTGTGCATGCGCGATGAGTGCTTGCTCGTGCGCATGCCCGACCATGCCTGTGCAATCGCCGTTTGCCAGTCACTCATGCGCGATCAGAGATCTACGGTCACGCATGCGCATAAGCGACCGTCAAACGCTATGCCAATCTCGCATGCGCACTAGCATCCAGCATACCGATTGTGCATGTGCAGCTGGCAAGTGCCAATTGAGCATGCTCATGAGAAGCCGGCAAGTGTCGATCGTGCATGTGCAGTCAGAAAGGGCCGATCGCGTATGCATGGACAAGGGAATAAAAAACGGGACAGCACCCCAAAAAGGCGGGACAGAGCTCTAATAACCCGGACTTTCCCAGCTATACCGGGACATCTGGTTACCCAATATATAAAGTATATTTAAATGTGTCACGCCTCCTAAAATATGTTTAAAACCTATCAGTCTAAGAGTCCTTGTGATGAAGGGGATACTAGTGTCAGACCCAACCGGAGTAGAATCCATAACCTCTGCTATTCAGGGCAACATCTCTAGCAATGAACCACCACCACCAGCATGCAAACGCACAGATTTGCCCAGTAAGCTTCTAAAAAAGCCTTTTTTCGCATGGTTTGGACATGTGAGAAGGGCTTACAGAATAGCAATGCATGGAAATTTGCTTCTAAAGTGCATTTTAGAAGTGGTTTGTCACAATTCGGAGCTAGTAGAATAGGGCTCATAGAGTGAGAATTGCAGAGGGCTGATGACATTGCCTTGTGGAACCCCAACAGAGAGTGAAACTAAAGAGGAGAAGATAGCAGACAACAAAAAACTGAAGGAGCGGTTGGTTACGTAGGATACGAACCAAGATAGAACTGCATCACGGAGGTCAATGGAGTCGAGAATATGCAGGAGAAGGAATGACTAACAGGCAGGAGAGAGATAAAGGAGAATTAGTAAGCAGAAATTACCATTAAGTTTAGTTGTGAATAGGTCATTGCCGATTTTTGTTAGTGGAGTGTAGAGGGAAAAACAAGATTGCAAAGAGTTGAGCAGAGAGATGGATTAGACTGTAATGGAGAAAGGAATAATGAAACCTGGTTTCGGAGGGAATATGAGAAGCAATGTTTTAGCCTTGTAACGCTTGAGCCAACAAAGGGTTATCTAGTTCAAAATTGCTGATAGACCATGTAATTATTCACTGGACTGCAGGTATAAGGTCAGATGTAGATAAATATAGTTGTGAATCATCAGCATAGAGATGATAGCTGAATCCAAAAGAGTGATGAGCAAGAGGCCTAAAACTGAGTGTTGAGGTAAACCTACAGTGAGATCCATAGAGTTTGAAGAGGAGTTGGCATGAAAAACACTAAAGGAACTGTGAGAGAGGTAGGAGGAGAACTAGGAGAAAGACTTAAGACCTGCGTAGTCCCTGTAATCCCTCTTTGCCTAGCCCTAAAAGAGGGTCACATTTACATGCGGTGGAATGGATTGGTGCAGGTGTTGGTTCTTAGAATCTCAAACCTTTCCTTAGGGTGCTGGCATCTAGGCTGGCTGGTGTTGTAAGCAGATGGTAAAAAGGGCGCCAGGAACTTCTTTAGCTATACTGATTATTTTATTGAGACAGAATGGTAACACACATACTTCTTCCCTGGGTACTCAGATAGCTTCCAAGGGAAGCACACATGGCTTTGTCACCTTCCATTACCATGTGTTATGGGAAAAATGCAATCTCTAAATTAGAGTTGAGGCACTTCGAGGCAATGTCCAGGACTCTGTACAAGGGTGTACCTTCTATTGAAGTTCCAATCTAACCATCATCCTATACAGCTCCCTACTAATCCATAAGCATAAAGTTGTTGTTAGAGCAACTCTATGTGTGGCACTCCCACGGATTCCTGATCTAGGCATCTTTTTCAATAAGTGCTACGCATTTCTTCTTTCAGAAAAGGGTATGATGATCTTGACCCTGCATTATTAGTGGCCCTTCTTAGGTATGACACACTCTTCCCTAACTTCAAAACAACAAAAGGTGACCATACTCTATACATACAGTTACGCATATAAGACATACACTAAACATGGTGAGACTCCTCTCCATTGGTGTCCTCCAGGAGCCTGGGGTCTGGAAGCTTCTGCATCCCCTTTTATACCCCTGTCAGGGAGTATACAAGAGGTTAAAAACTCTTTCTCTCTAGAAGACCAGGAAAACCACACAATGGCTAGTATATTACTATAGGTCTGCTAGCTGATTGGAAAGGGGAGGTTTAAAGGCAGGCAGTAGAGTTCTTGCTGTCGATCTTTGCTCTCAATTTGTGAAGAAACAGGTTGCACAGTGCCTGTCTAAGAGAGAGATTTTACTCCCTTTTGTGTACCTGAAATTAAGGGCTGTTGTGTTATTTTGCAGACCTATGCTACTAACGTTGAATTGTCTGTTCTATTTCCGGTCAAAGTATACTGCTTTGCTGGTGAGGGAAATAAAGGAATTTCATTGCAAGAAAGTGGCGTGCAAGCTCCTTTCTGACCAGGATTTATGCTGGATTAAATTTTCTACTTTGTGATAAGACCATGTGCCTGGACTATTCTCTTTACCCTGATACCACTTGGGGACCTGGTAGGACAACCCCCCTTGGTCTGTGGGCACCGGCAGGTGACATTATAGTGCTTCATTGATGGTCTGCCAGATCACCTCTTTCTTTTCCCAGTACTGTACATAGAACACACCTGAAGTTACCAAAATGGAGATGTAAAAAACAGATAAACTAACTGGCTGAATCCCAGGCTACTCAGGAACAGCAACTGCAGGAACTACTTGCTGAAAATCAGGCTGTACAGTGACAGCAATTACAGCTACTGCAGCAAAAAATGGCTGCACAATAGATGGGAGCTGCAATAAACTCTGATACCTCTAGTCCCACAGCCCGGGCATTGGAGATCAGAGACCTGCTTTTAGGCTGTCACAAATGGGACAAAATGATAATACAGAGTCCTTTTTCATCACGTTTGAGCGAGTTGCAGCTTTTTCACAGTGGCCCAAGGAGGAATGGACCGCTCATCTGGCCCAGCAGTTAAGAGGAGAAGCACAGGTAGCATATTTCGCCCTTGACAATGCTGCAGCACTCGACTATGCCAAAATCAAGACTGCAATCCTGGATCGCATGGGGATAACAGAAGATTGTTATCGGCAATGTTTCCTAGAAGAGTGGTATTCCCCAGGTATGTGATCCCGAGTCCTAGCCCAATATGTACAGGACCACTTGCTCCAGCAAGGTTGCAAAGTTAATTGCCCTAGAACAGTTTTTGCGGGCTTTGCACCTAGGAGGAAGGAAGTGGGGTTGTCAGCATTTGGCCACTATCCCCCTTGAATCTTCCAGACTGAACTTTCTGGCTGCAGAACAGTCCTGTGCATGGTCCGAGGGTGGAAAAAGGGCGGCCATTAAAAAAAACCAGTACATTTGGAAAAGGCAGTTTTCCTTCACCAGGCAGCGATTGAGGGGCCAAATCGAGGGTCCCAGCCACATCCCATATGGGACCCAGTACACGTCAACAAGATCCTATGGGGTGGGTGTCCAAAGGGTGCATACAAGAGGCTCCAGAAGCCGGTATCCACCACAGATCCCATAGTGTGTTTTTCCTGTTACAAGCCAGGTCACATGTCCCAACAGTTTACATGAACTGTAAATATACGCACTCTTACTTGACCCTGGAAAAGTTGATAGACCCCGAAAGAACTAAATTCATAAAATCTTTGGAAGTAGAAGGATTTAATGTGGGGCGTTTGGTGGATTCCGGCTGTAGCCAGACACGGTACAGCGGGAACTGGTTACCTTAGATAAACTTAATGGTTGGCCTGGGTACACATTGAATATACATTCATGAGGATGTCAAGGATTACCCACATGCCAGAGTAAAACTAATGGTGGGAGGATGCTCCAAGGTTCTGTTGGTGGGAGTTGTATAGGAACTTCCATACTTAGTGATCTTAGATTGGGATTGGAGGTTCTTTGATGAATTATTCACAAACTCTGTTTTTGCCCTTAGGCCCCAGAGGACGAAATATACAGAGATAATGTGGAATAGTTCCCTTTTACTGATGCCACAGTATTTCCTTCCGGTTATGCCCCCCAAAAAAAACAAAAGGCAGTGCAGGATAAAGAAAAAAGCAGGTTCCCCCCAGGTTGTAGGGGTTAGTACTGTCCAAGAGTAAGAAGCCCCCCAAACTAGCCAGAAATCTGTTGCCCAATGGGTGAAAGAGCAGGGAATAGATAACCCTTCCTTACTGGAGGCAGATATGCTGATGCAGTTTTCAAATTTTCTGGACGAGCAGAGAATGACGATTCCTTAAGCCGGGAGTATGACTAGGTGGTAGTGGCAGACCCACAGGGGGTCAGCATTTTTTCTAATTTTTATTTGCATAACAACCTCATATCGAGTTGGGAAAGTGTAAGGATTCAGGAGTCACGCTGCTCGCGGCGTGCTCCTCACTCACCTGCAGCCCTGCCAGGGTCTCCCGCGGCTCACACGGATTCCTCCTCTAAGACGCCGAGCTCCGTTTCCCCTGTGCGCGCGCGCGCACGTCAGTTCCCTTCTTCTGCCCTCGGTTCAGTGCATGTGCCCGCGCATGCATCCACAGGCGCAGCCACACGGAGGCGCGGCCACACAGAGGCGCACCAGCCTCTTAAAGGCACAGTACCCTTTTCCAATGCTGCAATTCAATACACCAATTCTTCTAGGATCTATAGCTCCTCCTCCAGGAACTCATCTAGACCTATCCCTGTCTCAGCCTGGCCCATTCACACCCCCCCACCTTGCTACTCTGCCATTGGACCCTCTTGCCTATATATACCCTGCAGCTTCATTAACTCGTCGGCTGAGCATAGAACCAGTTGTTCTCATCACTCTCTGCCTACCTAGTCCTGTCTTGTCCTATCTAGTTTTGCAGTCTTCCTCGTACACCGGAGTGAGTGGTGTAGCACCATTGTGTTAGTCCTTAAACCTGATGGGTCTACAAGGTTTTGTATCCATTTTAGAAAAGCAAATGTGGCTTCGAAATTCGAAGCGTACCCAATGCCCAGAGTTGATGAATTGTTGGAGAGGCTAGGGAAGGTCAATTATATCATTGGCCAAATAAATCAGCGCATCTAAAAGAAAAGAGGAGAAAAACAAAAAACAAACAAAAAAACAAAAAGATATATATAGTGAAGCACGTTCACACAATATTAAGACCTGGAAAAAGCTGGTGAGATATGCACTTAACTTGCAGTGCCTGGACCTAGGCACTTAAAGGTTTCTTTGTCTCCGCTCCGACCACTGCTGAATAAACAGATTCGGAGTGTAAGAGATGTGTGCAGAGGTATGCAATGGAGACCGTTTTTAAGGTGAAATTAAAATAAGGCTTTATTGCGCCTGTCCCTTTTAACATAGCAAAACATATGAAAACAACAAACGCCTATCCCTGTTTAAGGGCTCATTTACTTCCCCAGTCCCTTTCTCCAGGGCTGAAGGGATAATCCCATTATCACCCTATTCCCCAAAGTCTCAAGAGATACCTTAAAACAGGTGGCCCTTCATGTCAGTCTCTGGTAGGTTCCTGGGTCCCCTGTGTCCAGGAATATAGGTCTTTGGGTGTCTTGATCTCAAGACCTCTCTCCTCTTGTCAGCACCCTTGTGTACTGAGGAAAATCTCCCTTCCTGTCTCTGAGGCAGGCTTTTTTGACACCTGCAATCAGCCAGGTGGTGTTGGTTAATTGTCTACCAGCAGTTAACCACCACACTGCTGGATTAGAGGCACATTTCTGAACAGAGATAAGTCCCCTGTTACACGGAGCCTCTTGAAAGTTCAGATTTTTATCCAAAATGTGTCACTCAAAAAACAGAGTACGACAGGTTCCCGACCACATCAGCAATTATATCATGACATTAGCTCTGACCAAAGGGTATTGGCAGATTCCAGTAACAGAAAAGTCACAGTAAAACACTGCTTTTGCCACTCCCTTTGATCCGTTTCACAATCGGACCAGGCCTTTTGGATTGCATGGTGCTACCTTCCAGAGGTAGATGGACCAGATATCGTTACCCCATAACAAATATGCAGCAGCCTACCTTGAGGACATAGTAATTGTCAAGGATTGGACTTCGGCTGAAGTGGATCCCAGTGGCAGGAACAGCAGGGAGCGAAGTCAGGAAACAAGCAGGTGTCCGAGACAGGCGGCAGGTAGCGAAGTCAGGAAACAAGCAGAGGTCATCAACGAGGAAACTGGAACAGGATGATAGCAATAGCTAGCACAGCAGTAAACACAGGAACCTTGCAGAAGCTAAGGAACCAGTATAAACAGGCAAAGAGGAACAGGAAAGGGAGGTTTATATAGGCAGGCTGAGAGGTGGAGCACAGGTACAGAGGTGTCAGGTATCAGAGTCTGGAATGTACCTTAGTTTAGCAGCAGCACTCCCGGTGGGCAAGTATAGTTACAGCAGGCAAGAACCAGACATTGAGAGTGGCAGCAGTCCCGGTGGCCAAGCATGGGAACAGCAGGCTAGAGAATATGACATTACTCCCCCCTCCCAAGAGCGTTCTCCGGACGATCCTTGCTAGGCTTGTCTGGATATCACCGGTGAAAAGCTTTGATTAGTCGCGTAGCATGTACAAAATCTTTGGGTTCCCAAGACCTTTCCTCTGGGCCATAGCCCCCCCAGTGAACCAGGTACTGTAGTTTCCCTCGGTGTAACCTGGAATCCAAAATTCTCTCCACAATGAATTCCTCTTCGTTATCCACGAGGACGGGTTCAGGGGGAGAAAGTCTCCGTCCAGGAAACGGATTCTCACGGAAAGGTTTCAGCAGAGACTGGATTTATTAGTGCTGAGATGCAAAATGGCCCGATGTATTTTTGGCCCAATTTAATGGTTGGAACCTTTAGACGTAGATTTCTTGTAGAAAGCCAGACTTTATCCCCGACTTGAAATTCTGGGGAGGGTCTGCGGTGTTGGTCTGCTGCTCTTTTGTACTTTACTTGAGTCTCACGAAGTGTCTCTTTGAGGGTCTCCTGGATGTCTCGCAGAGTCTCCAGTTTCTCTGTAACTGCCGGAATGGGGCCCGAAGATGGAAAACGAGGAATAAAGGTTGGATGAAATCCATAATTTGAGAAAAAGGGGCTCTTCTGAGTCGACGAATGATGTGAATTGTTGTATGAAAACTCAGCTAATGGTAGGAAATTAATCCAGTCATCCTGGAGATGACAAACAAAACATCGTAAGTATTGTTCCAAAGTCTGATTGGTCCTTTCTGTCTGGCCATTGGATTGTGGATGATAGCCAGACGATAAATTTAAACGAATTCCTAGAGAGGAACAGAAGGTCCTCCAAAATGTTGAAGTGAATTGTAACCCTCTATCGGATATGATCTCATCAGGAGCCCCGTGAAGCCGAAACACCTCTTTCACAATCAACTTGGCTGTCTGGTCTGCAGAAGGAAGATTCAGTGCTGCAATGAAGTGAGCCATCTTTGTAAGTCGATCCACCACTACCAGGATGGTATTATGTCCACTTGATCGGGGCAGGTCAACAATAAAATCTATTGATATGGACCCCCAAGGATGAGTTGGAACCGGAAGGGGCTGCAGTAAACCCACAGGTGATGCTCGAGGGGTCTTGGTCCTAGCACAAGTCTCACAGGAGAGGACATAGTCTTTAACATCTTGTGCTAATTTAGGCCACCAAAAAGAGCGAGACAACAGTTCCTGTGTCTTGAGGACACCTGGGTGACCAGCGGGTCGGGAGTCGTGCATTAATTGGAGCACCTCTAATTTTACCTCCTTACGGACGAACAGACGATCCTTATAGTTCCAGAGACCATCACATACAGTAGAAATAGTTCTGCTTCCGGAGGAGGGTTTTTAAGAAAAGAGTCATTTGAGTAGGCTCCCTTTATTCGTGTGAGGAGATCGGCGGAGAATGTGACGCCCAAAAAATTTCTTTTTGGAAGAATAGTTTCTTCTTGCTCTTTGTCTGAACTAGGATTAAGAAAGGACCGTGACAAGGCGTCGGCTTTTCCATTCTTGGAGCCAGGGTGGTAAGAGATGTGGAACTGAAATCTTGCAAAGAAGAGAGCCCACCTGGCTTGTCGCGCAGACAGTCTCTTTGCGGATCGAATGAATTCTAAGTTCCTGTGATCCGTAAAGACCGTAATTGGTGATTGGCCCCCTCCAGTAGATGTCTCCACTCAGAGAATGCAGCTTTTATAGCCAAGAGTTCTTTGTTTCCGATGTCATAATTTAGTTCAGCTGTTGACATTTGGTATGAATAAAAGGCACATGGATGAAGGAGCATCTTGGGTCCAATTCTTTTGACAGAATGGCACCAACAGCAGAGTCGGATGCATCCACTTCCAAGATGAATGGTAATTCTGGATTTGGATGGATGAGGATAGGGGCAGATGTGAAGAGTGACTTCAATTGTTCGAATGCCGCATCCGCTTTAGGAGACCATTTGAAGGGGAATTCCTTCCGTGTGAGTTGGGTGATTGGGGCAATAATGCCAGAGAAATTTTTAATAAAACGTCTATAGAAATTGGCAAAACCCACAAATCTCTGAATGTCCTTTTCATTCCGAGGGATTGGCCATTCCACCACGGCTTGAATCTTGCCTGGGTCCATACTCAAACCCTCGGGAGAGATGATGTAACCGAGAAATTGCATGCTGGTTTTTTCGAATTCGCATTTTTCTAACTTGATGTATAATTTATACTTACGGAGACGCTCAAGGACAATTCGGACATGTATCTGGTGATCCATGATGTTATCTGAAAAGACTAGGATGTCATCCAGGTATGCCACTACGAATTGGTCCAATAACTCTCGGAGGACATCGTTGATTAAATGCTGGAAGGTACAGTAGCAGGGGCATTACAGAGTCCGATAGGCATCACCAGATATTCATAGTGCCCATAAAGGGTTCGGAAGGCTGTTTTCCATTCGTCACCGGGTCGAATGCGGACCAAATTATACGCTCCTCAAAGATCTAATTTGGTAAAGATTTTGGCTGACCGAATTCTTTCCAATAGTTCAGGAATCAGAGGTAATGGGTACCTGTTCTTCACCGTTATCTTATTTAGTTCCCGATAGTCAATGCAGGAGCGTAGAGAACCGTCTTTCTTTCCCACAAAGAAGAGCGCAGCGCCTGCTGGAGAAGTAGAGGGTCAGATAAAACCCTTTGATAGGTTCTCCTGTAGGTAGTCATTGAGGACCTTCAATTCCGCTTCTGAGAGGGAATAAATTCTTCCAAACGGAATAGCAGCACCCGGTAATAATTCAATGGGACAGTCATAAGAGCGATGTGGGGGAAGCGTATCCGCGTTCTTCTTGTCACACACATCTAAAAACTCAGAGTAAGGAGCCGGCAGAAGATTTTCTTGAGACGAGGAAATCTTATGTATTCCTACACACTCTGGTATAGGAGTTTTAGGTAGACAGGCTAGCTGACAGTGCTCCGAGGGAAACGTGAGTGTCTTGGTCTTCCAGTCGATTAGTGGGTTATGGATCATGAGCCATGGAATTCCCAGAATCACTGGAAACAAAGGTGATCGAATGAGACCAAATGAAATCTTCTCCTGGTGATTTGGCTCCATGATTAGTGTTAAGTTACTGGTTTCATGGGTAACAGGTCCAGAGCTCAAGGGAGAACCGTCAACGACTTCCATCCTTTCTGGCGATTCCTTGGCTACAAATGATACCGAATTGTTCTTGGCCATAAAATTCCCTGCCGCCCCTGAGTCGACCATTACTGTGGTTGAAAAACGATGTGTTCCTTCCTCGATGATAATAGGAACCAGGAGGTGAGGGTGTAGCGAAGGAGAGTTATCTTTCCTTTGAGAAGCAGAGAGAACAGTTTTTGAAATAGCGTGCAGCTGATTTCTTCTAGGGCTCTGGAAAGAAGACCGCCTGGACTTGTTTGGGCTATCAGCGAGATAGTGCCCATCGTTTCCGCAATATAAACAGAGATCTCCTGTTCGGCGTCTATTCCTTTCCCCGGTTGAGATGGGTCCCCGCAGTGTATTTACTTGCATCGGCTCCTCCTCAGTCTCCCTGGAACGTCTTGGGGTACTGACATCTCTAAACCCGGGGTTGCTTGGCATGAACCCCTGTCTCTCCAATCGTCTTTCCGTAAGCCTGCGATCAATTTGGATGCATAAACGGACAAAGTCCTGAAATCTCTCTGGGGTCTCCACCCGGGCTAGTTCGTCTTTAACTTGCTCCGAGAGACCCTGCCGAAAATGATATTTCTGCGCGGCCTCATTCCACTCAGTATCGTTAACCCATCTGCAGAATTCAGCGGCGTACTCAGCTGCCGAGCGTCTTCCTTGACGAAGATTGTTCAGAGTTGCCTCAGCGGTTGCACTACGATTTGGGTCATCAAAAATAAGACTCATGGCTTCGATGAACTCCTCCAGGTCCCTTAGTAGTGGGCTATCCTGTTCTAACATAGGGGAGACCCAAGCAAGGTCCTCATCCTTGAGCAGGGTTATGATCAGTCCAACCTGGGCTTCGTTGGTATTATAGATGGTAGGCTGAAGCTTGAACACATGTCTGCATTGATTAAGGAAATCCCGAAAAGATTGTCTTTTTCCTCCAAATTTTTCCGGAAGGGTGATACGGGGCGCGGTTTGCACAGTCAGAGTCTTTTGAACAGATGCGGTGATTAAAGCTGCACGTAGTTCACGGTTTTCAGCTTCTGCGGCGGCAGATCGTTCCTCTGAGCGGAGGGCACATCCTTCCGCGCGGACGACACATTCTTCCCAGCGGGCATCACGTTCTACCTGGCGGGCATCCCGTTCTTTCCGGAGGGTATCCTGTTCTTCCACGTGACCAAGACGTTTGATAAGGTGTCCTTGTTGTTCTTGGAAAACAACCATGATACGTTGTAAGTCCTGCAGTGTCCGAGCCTGGGCCAGGTCTGTTCCGGCGGAATCCATGGTAGGGCCTGTTTATTCTGTCAAGGATTGGACTTCGGCTGAAGTGGATCCCAGTGGCAGGAACAGCAGGGAGCGAAGTCAGGAAACAAGCAGGGGTCCGAGGCAGGCGGCAGGTAGCGAAGTCAGGAAACAAGCAGGTGTCCGAGACAGGCGGCAGGTAGCGAAGTCAGGAAACAAGCAGAGGTCATCAACGAGGAAACTGGAACAGGATGATAGCAATAGCTAGCACAGCAGTAAACACAGGAACCTTGCAGAAGCTAAGGAACCAGTATAAACAGGCAAAGAGGAACAGGAAAGGGAGGTTTATATAGGCAGGCTGAGAGGTGGAGCACAGGTACAGAGGTGTCAGGTATCAGAGTCTGGAATGTTCCTTAGTTTAGCAGCAGCACTCCCGGTGGGCAAGTATAGGTACAGCAGGCAAGAACCAGACATTGAGAGTGGCAGCAGTCCCGGTGGCCAAGCATGGGAACAGCAGGCTAGAGAATATGACAGTAATCTATTCTACAGATTGCGAAACACATTTGACTAAAGTATCTGCCGTGTTAAGGTCCCTTAGAAAGTCAGGCCTGACTGACAATCCAGCAAAATGCTCAATAGGGAGAAGTGAAACAAAGTACTTAGGTTATATAATTCGTAATGAACACATAAAGCTGCTATGAAGCAAGGTGCAGGCATTGATGGACTGTGCAGTACCAATGACAAAAAAATCAGGTAAGAGCTTTCTTGGGCTTAGCAGGGTATTATAGGAAATGTGTAGCAAATTTTTCCACGGTCCTCCACGGTCCTTGCCCCACTCAACAATCTAACAAGAAACGTAAAACCCAATAAAGTCCAGTGGACAATGCAATGTGAGGAGGCGTTTCATGGAGTGAAAATTATATTCTGTTCAGAGCCGGTTTTACAGAATCCAGACTTTGAGAACCCCTTCATTCTTCAGACGAGTGCCTCAGAATTAGGTTCAGGGGTCGTCTTGTCTCAGAAGATAGATGGGGAAGAGTGTCCGGTCCTATATCTTAGTAGGAAGCTCTTAAAAAGGGAAGAGACTTACTCTGTAATAGAGAAGGAGTGCTTAGCGGTGAAGTGGGCAGTGTCGGCGCTCAGGTATTACCTTCTGGGGGCCATATTTACCCTGGTCACAGACTATGTGCCACTAAAATGACTTCATACAATGAAGGACTCAAACCCCAGAGTCACGTGATGGTACTTCGGCCTCCAGCCATTCTCCTTCCGAGGCCAACATAGGACTGAGATGTTACATACAAATGCAGAATTTTTTACCCCAGCAGGGGAGGGGAATATTTCGAAAGGAGCAACACTCTGAGGGGAGGTATGTGAGGGAGTATACAAGAGGTTAAAAACTTGCTCACTCTAGAAGACCAGAAAAAACACACAATAGCTTGTAGGTCTGATTGCTTATAACGGAAGTGGAGGTTTAAAAGGCAGGCAGCAGACTGTTGCTGTCCTGCTGTCTCTCTCTGCTTCTAGTTTGTGAGGAAACAGCTTGCAGAGCGCCTGTCCGGGGGAGAGCCGGAACTCCCTTTCATCTACCGGAGATTAAGGACTGGTGAGTTATTTTGCAAACCTATGTTAATTACTTTGATATTTCTGATCTATTTCCGTTAAAACTATACTGCAATCTGTTTTCTCTGGTGAGGGAAATAAAGGGCTTTCATTGCAAGAAAATGGTGTGTGAGCTCTTTTATGACCAGACCTATGACGTCTCTCCATTACAACCCCTAAGGGTGATGTCATAATCCCACCCTTATTACTAGGCAGAATAAAGACAACATCAATTTATGAGTCATACTATGTCAGATGACCCTTCTAGCAGTGACCTGGTTAATCTCAACTGGGAAAAGAGTGGGTAAATTGGCCAGGTCCCAGCTGCCTCAATAAGGGGCTTTAAAAACCCCGGCTTCTCACTTGTGCCTGTGTCTGTATGGACCATGGAGACACACTGAAACTCTAAAGGAGAACATCTTGATTTAAGGTCTGTTTTTCTACATTTTTTGCTTACGCTGAATTGCTTCTCTGGATTTTGAACAAAAGGGGCAAGCGCTGCTCAGGACTTATTCTGCATTACGTTATATAAGTTGAAGAAAAGCTCTGTTATTTTTGTTCCTTGTTTTTGCTGGCTGAATAAAGAAGCCTATCCAGACTACCCACGTGTCGTTGTGTTGTCCCTTCAACAGGGAGTTATACTAGAATACTGACAGCTACCATTACAGGTGTTAAAAGCATTTCTAACTCGTAGTCATGTTTGCACTTAGTACATTTAGGCATTACATCCCTGCCTGTACTCTTTTGGGCATATACATATAATCATATCTCTGACTCTCTCTAGTGAGCACCATGTTACATAGTTACATAGTAGATGAGGTTGAAAAAAGACATTCGTCCATCAAGTTCAACCTACTGTATGCTATATTTAGACGACAGATACTTTATCCTTTATTTGAACTTACAGTATATTGATCCAGTAGAAGGTAAACAAAAACCTAAGTGAAATATCATCTACTGATATCTCATAAGGGGAAAAATTAATTCCGTCCTGACTCCAAATATTGGCATCCTTCCCATGTTTACTTATCTCCTATCCTAGGAAATAAATAGTTTTGCTAAATATTTGAATACGTATCTAAGGAGAGGACTAGAGATCTGCAAAATGTTTACAGCACATTGCAAACAATGCAAAAATTACCCGTGGTTTCAAGCCAGAAGATGTCAAGCATTTTTATTTTTCGTCACCTAATTTCATACCAGATCGTGAGAGAGTAAGACGGAGAGAAGAGCTTTGGTTAGTGACGTACCCTTTGACTTGTATATCTCCCAAGTCACTCCTCCATGCAAGATGTTAAAAGATACCTGGGAAATAAGCTTTTTATCCCCTTCTGCAGCACTGTAAAGCTTGGCAAAGTATCTCACAAAATGCTAAAAGAGTTGTGAAATAATTCACAACTACGGTTACATACAGTAGTAGATGAGGTTAAAAAAAGACATGCAACCATCAAGTTCAACCTATGCTAAATTTAGATGACACTAAATCCTATATCTGTAAAATCTATAAAGTATATTTAGATACTTTATCCTATATCTGTACTTACAGTATATTGAACCAGAGGAAGGCAAACAAAAAAACCCAGTGAAATATCATACAATATCTCATAAGGGGAAAAATAAATTCCTTCCTGACTCCAAGAATTGGCAATCAGATTACTCTCTGGATCAACATCCTTCCTATGTTTACTTATTTCGTATATCCCTGTATATCTTTCCTTTCTAAAAAGACGTTCAACCTTTTTTTGAACACATCTATTGTATCTGCCATCACAGTCTCCATGGGTAAGGAATTCCACATTATAACTGCCCTTACTGTAAAGAACCCTTTCCTTTGTTGTTGGTGAAATCCCCTTTCCTCCAACCTTAAGGGATGACCCGGAGTCCTTTATTCTGCACTTGGGATGAAAAGTTATTTTGGAAGTTTCTTGTACTGTCCCCGAATATACAGATGCAGCGGCCGTTATTCGAACATTTACCTGGGTCCATTCCACGTTACGCCACGTGGTAGACCCGAGATGGTCAGTTGCAGACTAATGGCCAGCCGGAGTAACACAGCAGGGGTCCCTGCTGTGTGAGTCCTACCGGGGTCTGCCTTTATGTAATAGACGCGCAGTAAGAGATAGGCTGAATCAGTCACTCTAACTGCGCGCCTCTCACAGGTGATCGCGGGGGTTTAATTAAAATTCTAACATTACAGTATTGTAGCAGGGGATCTCCGTAGCTGAACCGCATTGGTTTCCGGTCCGGGGAGACCCTCTTGATAAATCCATGCTGACTATCACTAATTTTGCTTTCCATTAGGTTTTCCTGATTATCCCATGCTAAATTTTAAAGTAGCTTCCTCACTAATGATGTTAGGCTTAAAGGTCTATAATTCCCTGTTTGTGATCTAGCTCCCTTTATAAATATAGGCACCATGTCTGCTTTACGCCAATCTTCTGGTGAGTCTGTGGAAATGGAGTCCTTAAATATTAAAGGTAATGGTTTGGCTATTACTGAACGTAACTCCTTAAACACTCTTTGATGTAAGCCATCAGGGCAAGGTGCCTATTTACTTTAAATTTATCAAGCAAAATATGAACTTCTTCCACAATTAATTTGGGTCATGTAATTGTCTTTGAGCACCCAAAAAAAATGTTTATTTTCATTGTAATGCTAATCTCATTGCCTCAGTCTATGTCTGGATAATTAAAATTTCCCATAATGCAAACATGACCCAGTTTTGATGCCTTCTCCATTTGCAAAAGTATTTTGGAAAAATCAAGCTCACAGATTGTTGGTGGTTTATAGCATATCCCTATAAACATTTTCTTTGTACTTTTACCTCCACTGCTAATTCCTATCCACAAGATCTCTACATTATCATCATTCCCCTCATAAATATCTAACCTTATAATAGGTTTGAGATATGGTTTACCATATAAACATATTCCAAATCCTCTTCTGTTTGCTTGATCCTTCCAAAAAAGGGTATAGCCCTCTAAATTAATTGTCAGTCAGGAGTTTTATCCCACCATGTTTCAGTAATGCAGATGATATCATACTGCTCTCTTCTAGCTATTAATTCAAGCTCACCCATTTTATCGGACAGGCGTCTTGGATTAGCAAGCATGCATTTAAGTTGTTTTTCACCCTGTACTATTTTGTTATGTGCTTCTGCCTTTCAATTCCAATTGGATTTAGTCTTGAGAAGTTTTCTAGTATTATCTGCATTTAATATGGGTGTCTCCCTGCCTGCCAAACTCCCACTTTCCCCATTCTACCTCGATGACCCTTTGCTATCTCCACATCCATATTTAGTTCGATATCTGTTTGTTGTCCCTCCCCCCTCCATCCTAGTTTGAAATCTCCTCCAACCTTTCTAACATTGTCCCCCTTAGCACAGAAAATCTCTCTTCATTGAGGTGCAATCCATCCCTACCATAAAGAAAGCATCTCTCAAAAAAGAGTCCCAGTGCTCAACAAACAAAAAAAACCCTCCTTCCTATACCACTTTGTTAGCCATGCATTAACCTCCCTAATCTCGGACTGTCTTGCTGTGGTAGCGCATGGTACTGGTAGTATTTCATAAAATACTACCTTAGAGGTCCTTGCCGTAAGCTTGCGGCCTAGATCTCTGAAATCATTTTTAGAACCCTCCATCTTTCTCTAACTTTGGCCAATGTGTACCAAGACAACCGGGTCAGTTCCAGCCCCTTCCAACAATCTGTCTACCTGATCCGCAATCTGCCGAACTCAAACCCCCGGGAGACAGAAAACTGTTCGGTTCATGCAGTCATGGCAAGATGTTGCCCAATATATCTTCCTAAATAAAGAAGTCCACTACCACCACAATCTCCCTTGGTCTCTGGGTATCCTGAGACCCCTGTGCTGGAGGAACTATTCCACTGGCTGCTAGAGGAATCAGTCTACCCCAGCCTTGCCATTTCATCCCTGACACTCCCAATATCTTCACTCAATATAGCAAATCTATTGTGATTGGTCAGCTCAGAACTGACCTTCCTCTTCCTTTTGCTTCTTCTTCTTCTGTTACCAAGCTACCTACCGCTGCCTGTTCCTCACACAGCTTCACCATCTGCACCACCATTCCAAGCCAGGGAGTGCTCAGTGAGCATTAAACTTCTTTCAAGATTGTGACTGTCCCGCAATGTTGCAAGTTTTCTCTACAGATCAGTAATCTGAGACTCTAAAGAGACCATTTGCTCCCACTTCTCACAGTGGTATGCTCCCTGGAACAGCTTCCCTAAGTGCACATACATGTGGCAAGACGTGCATTGAGTGGTATTTTCAATCCTGCTAATTGTTTCAACTATGGAGTTAAACCCCAAATCCTCTTTCCTACACCACTTTCTTAACCATGCATTAGCCTCCCTATTCTCCGCTTGTCTCCCTGGGATAGCAAGCGCACGGCACTGGCAGTGTTTCAGAAAATACTTCCTTGGAGGTCCTTGCCTTAAGCTTGGGCTTAGATTCCTGAAATAAGTTTTTCAGTCTCTAACATGGATCACAGTTTCCATGGCAGTAAACAAACATTTGTATGCATGTTGTGAAAACGTCATACTTCCATATTTTACAAATGATAAAAATAGAAAAAAAACATACTCTTCGCTCCAAAACGAACAACAGACAAAAACGTATCTTTTGCTTACCCAGCCCCATGTTGGGTGCCATTTGTAATCCCTATTTGCCACGCCCTAACAGAGGATCACATCTAAGTGCGATAGAATGGATTGGTGCAGATTTTGTTGCTTAGAGTCTCAAACTTTTTCTTAGGGTGCTGGTGTCCGAGCTGGCTGGTATTGTAAGCAGATGGTAAAAAAGGTGCCAGGAACTTTAGTTGACATACTGGTTACTTTATTGAGACAGACTGGTATTACATATACTTCTTCCTTGGGTACTCATATAGCTTCCCAGGGAAGCACACATGGCTTGGCCACCTTCCATTATCATAGGTTATGGGAAACAAGCAATCTCTGATTAGACTTGAGGCATTACAAGGCACTGTCCAGGATGCTGCGCAGAGTACACTTCCAGATAGCTAGCAGATGCCCTATAGCTGAAGAATATTTAGTAGGCATGGCTCAATGTGTCTTCCAGCTTCAAGGGGTATGTAATGGACATAAAAGTCTAGGGTAGGGCATAGAATATTTGCAGCCTTTATTTGTTTAGAGGTTACTATGGTTTTAGAAGGGTTACGTTTAATACAATTTTTTTTAAATAACTAACACTTCATTGATTCTCAGGGAGAGTAAAAACAGATACATTTATGATCAGAGGAGAAGAAAATAAGGCGAGTTTCTGAACTGGTGGGGAAGAGCCCTTACAGTACAGTCACAAGTTCCAAACTGCTTTGACCTTATCTGTACTATTGTGTATTTCTCTAGTAAACCTCGCAATTATCATGGTTTTTCAGATCCTAACTTTCCATTCATGCAGGGAGTCTGTGGACGCTTCTAAGCAGCTGCAATAGAGCAGCAGAAATAAAAAAGTTAGTTCATCTGTCCTTAACCAAGTAAATCTCCTTAAACCGAACAGGAATGTCCTTGGCCGTAGAGGAAGAGTGAGGCCTTTTACAGTTTAAATTTGGTTACAGATTGTATGCCAATACTTCATAATTGTGGGGCTTTCCTACAAGACATTGGCTATAGTTACCCTAGTCCCTCAACCTCCCCAGTAAAACAGAAGGATGCATCCTTATACATACTCAGAGTGTAAAAATACTGGGTTAAATATCAAGTTATAGGATTTTGTAAAGCACATAAAACAGTGACACCATATTTTTTGGAGAAAGAGGACATATTCACATCTGCACAGATATATTTTTTGATTAGTACTATTATGTCCACACTAACACAATGTTTTTGGGGTTAGTGATCAAATCTACTTGCAAATATATGGAACAGCAATGGGCATCAAGTTTGCACCGAGCTATGCTAATCTTTTTATGGGATTATGGGAGGACCAATACATTTGGTCCCAGCATGAGTTCGGCGCAAACCTGGTGCTCTGGAAACATTATATAGATGACATCTTTTTTATTTGGGAGGGTGATCACAGCACTTTATTATTGTTAATTGATTATTTAAATTATAATAATTTGAATTTCAAATGTATTCACAATTTTAGTCAATCACGTTTTGAATTTCTGGATCTGTTGATTTACATTGATAACGGGGGTATCTGTACAAAGACCTTCCACAAGCCGGTAAGCTGTGGCAATTAAATTGAAGCAGATACAGTAGCAACCATTTTCCTAAATAGTTGGAAAATATACCTTACGGCGAGTTAAGACGGATGAGATGTACTGTAACTGCAGTGATATGAATATATTTGAAGAACAGGCTGTGGCAAGTATGGAAAAATGTAAAGCTAAAAATTACAGCAGTAGTATTGATAATAGAGCTTTTGAAAAAGCTAAAAATCTTGAAAGACAATAACTATTAACATACAAAAAAACTGAAAAAGCTGTGGACTTTAAATATAAAGATGGAACAATCTGTGTTCCATTTAAAACACAGTATAATGCCTTAGCACCTACAGTAGAATACGGAAGGTGCTTAAAAAACATTGCCTTTTGGTTTTGAAAAACCCTAGATTGCAAAATAATTTACCTTCCAAACCGCAAATTATTTTCACTAAGGCAGAAAATTTAAAACACAAAGTATCCCCTAGTTGCCTTAAAATCAGTAAAAACACCACAGGCAAACAATTTTTTTTTTTTTTTTAGATGTGAAAGGGTTTCATAAATGTTTGAGATGCAAAATGTGTCAAATGAACAAACAGGTCAAAAGTTTTCATCTACTACAACAAAAGATCAATTCATTATAAAGAGCTTTATTAGTTATGATATAAGTAATGTAGTGTATTTAATCCAGTGTCCTTGCAACAAACAATATGTTAGTAGAACAACTAGAAAACTAAAAAACTTAGGTTTGCTGAGCATATCACCAATATACAAAAAGGACATAGTCAAAAAGGACATTCAGCATAGTCTTTCTAAACACTTTAAAGAATGGCATGACCAAAATCCTATGGGAATGTTATGTATAGGAATTGAAAAACTTGCTCCAAACTGGAGAGGAGGACATACAATTAATGAAATCTCAAGATTGGAAACAAAGTGGATACACAATATGAAAACCCTAGTCCCTTTTGGATTAAATGCTAAAATCGACTTGGGTGCTTATCTAAATGAATAGTGTGAATCAACTTACTCCCCACTGATTCATTTCAGCTAGTTGTGGTAGTCAGACGGGGAATTTCAGCACCAGAGAGGTAACCACACTGCCGGAGCAGCACCCGACCGAGCAGAGCAAAACAGCACTGCAGGAATTAAGTTCTTTCAAATCTAAGGCTGTCTCACATTTTAATCTGGTCTGTAACTGTTTCATTCGCCCATAATATATATTTTCTTTAACTGTGCACGCAATGTCTTGTATATAATGTATACCCTGCTCATTATGTAACTGTATTTGTAACCATGTACAGAGGCGGCACATTTTATTTGAGTGCGGCTAGCTCCGCAAGCCTGGGGATGCCCCGGCATGCTAGCCGCACTCCCTCGGCGTGCCGCGCGCGCGTCCAGGGCTCCCCGAGGGAGCCCTGGTGTCCCGCGATGTGGGGGACGGCGGCAGGGGATTCCGGGGGACCCGGCAGCGGGAGGGAGAAAGCCCCGATCGGAGGCGCTCCTCCGTGTCTTCGGCGCGCGCCTGGCACCCTCTGGCGCGCGCCAGGTTACTGCTGCGGCCTAGAACGGCAAATGCTCGAATAAACTCGGCCGCAGCAGTATTATTTGTCTTACTCTGTGCCCAGGACATACTTGAAAACGAGAGGTAACTCTCAATGTATTACTTCCTGGTAAAATATTTTATAAATAAATAATAACTCCAGGCACGGAGGATTCCAAGCAGAGAGGGAGCCAGCTGATCTTACATTGATTGTCTGTGAGGTAATACCCACCCACACTACCTGATTTTATCGGTTATGTTGTAAGTAACCAATTTGCTATTTCTATATAAAGTTGCTGTTTCATACTTCACTATTGTGGCCCTTTTTTCATTCTCTTTAGGATCAAAGAAAATTGGGACTTGGTTACTGCCCTGAACACCTTCCGTGACACATTGTGTATTATTTTATTAATTGCTGATATTTTTATCTGCGCTCGTTATTCATTTGTATATATATACAGTGCTCGACAAACCCGGTCGCCAACTCGCCAGCTGCGATCGGATATTGGCTCGTGGCCAGTAACCTTTCCCCTGCTCTGCAAAAAAAAAATCCCGTTCGTAAAAAAAAAAAATTCGTAGTTGATTGGCTGTGACGTGGGATGGAGTTGCCAGGACTTCAAACCGCCCTTTCTGTACGGGTAAGTAATGGGGGGGAGGGGGTTGAGTGCGTGTGTGTCTGCTGCTCCTCCTCATATCCTCCTGTATAATTGTGTCAGCTCCTATAATTTACAATTTACTGATCCGGTCATGGAGGAGTTTGGACAGATTCTTCAGGTGGGGGGAATACTGTAAAAGCCGGGGGTTTTCCCTCCCCCCCCTCCGGTCCGCGCGGGTCACATACTGTACTGTCCGGGGTGTTTCTCGCCCCCCCCTCCGGTGTTCCCGCTACCAGCGCGAGTCACGTAGTGGCCGGGGTGTTTCTCGCCCCCCCCCCCCCCCTCCGGTGTTCCCGCTGCCCGCGCGGGTCACGTAGTGGCCGGGGTGTTTCTCGCCCCCCCCCCCCCCTCCGGTGTTCCCGCTGCCCGCGCGGGTCACGTAGTGGCCGGGGTGTTTCTCGCCCCCCCCCCCTCCGGTGTTCCCGCTGCCCGCGCGGGTCACGTAGTGGCCGGGGTGTTTCTCGCCCCCCCCCCTCCGGTGTTCACGCTACCAGCGCGAGTCACGTAGTGGCCGGGGTGTTTCTCGCCCCCCCCCCCCCCTCCGGTGTTCACGCTACCAGCGCGAGTCACGTAGTGGCCGGGGTGTTTCTCGCCCCCCCCCCCTCCGGTGTTCACGCTACCAGCGCGAGTCACGTAGTGGCCGGGGTGTTTCTCGCCCCCCTTCCGTTGTTCCCCCTGCCCGCGCGGGTCACGTAGTGGCCGGGGTGTTTCTTCGCCCCCTCCCTCTCCTGTGTTCCCGTTGCCCGCGCGGGTCTGCAGATGTTGCAGTTGCCGGTGATTCTCTCCCCTCGGTGCTCCCGTTGCTCGCGCGGGGCGGGAGGAAGTAGCGGGGTGTTTCTCCCCTCCGGTGCACGTCCCTTCCCGTGTGTGTGTATGGGTATGAGAGAGAGATTGAGAGAGTGTGTGTGTGAGTGTGTGTGTGTGTGTGTGTGTGTGTGTGTGTGTATGGGAGAGAGAGATTGTGTGTGTGTGTGTGTGTGTGTGTGTGTGTGTGTGTGTGTGTGTGTGTGTGTGTGTGCGCGAGAGAGATGGAGTATTTGTGTTTGTGTGTGTGTATGGGTATGAGAGAGAATGTGTGTGTGCAGGACACCAGAGGTAACCCCCCAGTCAGTCACCCCCCCACCCCCCCAGTCAGTCACCCCCCCACCCCCCCAGTCAGTCACCCCCTCACCCCCCCAGTCAGTCAGTCACCCCCCCACTCAGTCAGTCACCCCCCCACTCAGTCAGTCACTCCCCCACCCCACCCACTCAGTCAGTCTTCCCCTCACCCAGTCAGTCTTCCCCTCACCCAGTCAGTCTTCCCCTCACCCAGTCAGTCTTCCCCCCACCCAGTCAGTCCACCCCCCACCCAGTCAGTCATCCCCCCCACCCAGTCAGTCTTCCCCCCACCCAGTCAGTCCACCCCCCACCCAGTCAGTCACCCAGTCAGTCAAAGTCACCCAGTCAGTCATCCCACCCCCCCACCCCCCCAGTCAGTCAGTTACTCCCCCCCAGTCAGTCAGTTGCCTCCCCCCCGTCAGTCAGTTACCCCCGTCTCTCCCCCCTCTCTCTCTCCCCCCTGTCTCTCTCCCCCCTCTCTGTCTCTCTCCCCCCCCTCTCTCACCCCTCTCTCTCTCCACCCCTCTCTCTCTCCACCCCCTCTCTGTCTCTCCACCCCCTCTCTGTCTCTCTCTCTCCCCTCTGTCTCTCTCTCCCCCTCTGTCTCTCTCTCTCCCCTCTCTGTCTCTCTCTCTCTCCTCTCTGTCTCTCTCTCTCCCCTCTCTGTCTCTCTCTCTCCCCTCTCTGTCTCTCTCTCTCCCCCCTCTCTGTCTCTCTCTCTCCCCCCTCTCTGTCTTTCCCCTCTGTCTTTCCCCTCTCTGTCTTTCCCCTCTCTGTCTCTCCCCTCTCTGTCTTTCCCCTCTCTGTCTCTCCCCTCTCTGTCTTTCCCCTCTCTCTCTCCCCCCTCTCTGTCTTTCCCCTCTCTGTCTTTCCCCTCTCTGTCTTTCCCCTCTCTGTCTTTCCCCTCTCTGTCTTTCCCCTCTCTGTCTTTCCCCTCTCTGTCTCTCCCCTCTCTGTCTCTGTCCCCTCTCTGTCTCTGTCCCCTCTCTGTCTCTGTCCCCTCTCTGCCTCTGTCCCCTCTCTGCCTCTGTCCCCTCTCTGCCTCTGTCCCCTCTCTGCCTCTGTCCCCTCTCTGCCTCTCTCCCCTCTCTGCCTCTCTCCCCTCTCTGCCTCTCTCCCCTCTCTGCCTCTCTCCCCTCTCTGCCTCTCTCCCCTCTCTGCCTCTCTCCCCTCTCTGCCTCTCTCCCCTCTCTGCCTCTCTCCCCTCTCTGTCTCTCTCCCCTCTCTGTCTCTCTCCCCTCTCTGTCTCTCTGACGCTCTGCCTCACACTCTGGATCTGGATATCTTATTTACCCTGTGTATCTTAACTGCCCTATACTACACCGAAATAACCTATATTCTGCTTTCTTCCAGATCTGACTCAAGCTTCACACGGGAGACATTGGAACCCCCCCTAACCCAGAAGACAGGTAGGAAACACATCCCCTCCAATGTAAAACATTGCGGGAATTAGGGTACCTGGACATTGAGGGACTGCGGATCAGGTAAGATCCCAGGCGGGATTGCTGCTTTAAATATTGTGAAGCGGGGGCATCCAGACACTGGTTAAGGGGTGCAGGAAACTAGTCATTCATTTCTGGCTTTTTTTTCTAGATCCGACATTTATACACACATACACTCAATCTCACACACACATACACACACACACACATACACACACACACACATACACATACACACACACGTAACAAGGACTAATTGTAGTATAATGTAATACAATAAATAAACTTATGTCAAAAACGAATGTTCTTATTCGGGAATTTATTCAATTTATTTTATTTATGTATTTTTTTTTAAGGCGGGGTTGGGGGCGGGACTAGGGGCGGGGTTGGGGGCGGGACTAGGCGAGTAGATTTTTTGGTTCGGCGAGTAGATTTTTGGGTGATTTGTCAAGCACTGTATATATATATATATATCATGTTACGTAGCACTTTACAGAGACATTTTGCAGACATAGGTCCCTGCCCCGTGGAGCTTACAATCTATGTTTTTGGTGCCTGAATCACAGGCGCAGAATATCAGGGAGCACAGTAAACCAGGAGATATATACCATAAAAATACAAAGACAGAAAAACACACAATGGTGTAATACTGATAATGAATTCCAGCTGGCATAGTGCACTTTAAATGAATGTGCACTCACATGAATTAGAGATAAATGTTTCTTGCTCAATGCCCCAAGGGGAAGATTCCTCTAGTAGCCAGACAGCAGGGGATTCAATCCCCCTCTTGTCCCACGTTGGTTAGCAGACCATGTGAGACAAAAATAAATAGACACGATAGTGCAGGATATCACTGATGTATTGTGAAAAGAGCACAGTAACAGAAGGCTACTTACATAGCAGCCCTCTGCCAGGGCATTTGTACGATACTCTTCAAGGGTAAAAGCCACCGATAGAGGTGAGGGTCCCGCGGGAGTACCGGCTTCTGCACCGGAGCAGGTGCGCTGTCAGCTCTCTGCGTTGTTTCTCTCACCGGTACTTCCATGTTCCTCAACTCACATGGTCCACATCCATATGTGATGTCGTAGACCGTTGGGATTCCCTTGTCAGATCGCTCGCAATCAGGACTCTACGTGTTTTGCAGAGTTGGCTTCGTCAGGGGTCCTTGATTGCGTGGTGGTGATCCTTAAGCCCTTAAATAGTGTCTTGTAGCCAATCGCAAGTCCCTCTTAAGACACATCCAAAACAGTATGGTGAACAGTACATACTAAAATACAACATACTTTAATCATAAAAAATTTATTAAAAGATGCTACATTAAAAACGAGCAACATAATAAAAATCCTGCAGTCAGAAATAAAATATCATAACACTGCACACCATGTAAAACTCTGCCCCTATCACTCATAGATACACTGTATAAAGCAAAGTCCACATGGTATGCCTCATCATTCTGCAGGCATACGGAAAACTTCCAAAGCACAATGTCCTCATTGGCTCAACTTATTAATTAGCAAATCCCTCTCAATAGTGATAGCAATATGTCGTATCCTGGAACATATAGACAATATCAAAAAGAAGATGCAGTCTCATAGTGTGTCCAAACATTTTTCTGAAGTGCACAATGCCAATCCAGCCAGACTTAAATATAGAGCAATCGGATGGATAGAGAGACATTGGAGAGGAGGAGATAGGGCCGCAAACTTATACAGAGAGAAAGCTATTGGATCATATATATATATATCACATCACCTTGAGAAAGGTCCCGCTTGCGGACCGAAACGTCGATATGGTGTCTTGTTAACCACAATATATTTTTTGACCACCATTTGGAGTGCTGCCTTTTGATTTCGTCTCACCACGGTATCATATTGCATATATATATATATATATATATATATACACTCTCCCCTATAAAGCCAGACGATTACCCTGTAAGGGTTATTGTTACAAAGAGTATCTTTATATCAATGTATTATAGCCGTATAAGTATATATGCAACGGATATTAGAAAAGCCTCATGCTGAATGTCCCCCATATTATCTAAACGCGAATGATCTCTGCAACTTCAACTTACCGGGATTCAGCCGGCTTCTGGTCACGTCGCCATGACAACGTAGCATCACATTACGCCGCGGGGTCATGGTATGTGACGCATCATCATGGAAACGCATGTCAAATGACGCTGCGGGGTCACGTGACACTCGACGTCATTTGACGCCAGGTCATTCGGGTGGCGCGAGCTTTGGAGCCGGCACATAGGGGGGCACAGCAAAAAAACTTTGTGCACCTCTGATCTATACCACATTTTCCAGCAGTAGTTTCATTTCTTTTAATGTGACAATCATTCCAATGCTAAGGCACCATTATTTCCCCTGAAAATATGGGTATTCTGTCACTTATGTACCTTTCTACTCGAATTGAATGCCAAATACAATGCTAGGATAAAGATGGTACAGTATATTATTATACTTGCAGAGACAGTAGGGGAATGAGTAAGTGCAGAATTGTGAATAATAAATCACATGTACTGTATCATCTGCAATTAATCTGCATTTCTCACATTGCCAGAAGCCACCGGAGACAAGGTAAGGGACTTACAGAGTCGTTCGCACTCCCCCGGCATTTAATTTTAGTGTTGTGGGGAAGAGTGCTTGGCCTCTGTAAGCATCCCTCCCCCACCCCCTCTCCGCCCACACACAGAGAATTTTGCACCCCCCAGTTTGTGCACTCCTGCTATAAGGCACTTCCAGACCATTCACTTAAATTACCACTAAAATACTCCTTTACCTTAACATTTTGAAAAAAAAAATATTTTGTAGATATTTAAAAACTGTGGGAGTGAGCCAAAATAGTTTAACAAATCTCACAAATTCAAGTACATACTGTACTACAACTGTTAAACTTTCTAGCAGCTCCATAAAATATATTATATCCCTCAAAGGAACATTAAAGCTGCAGTTCAGTCTTTTTTTATTTTTTTATTTTTTTACTTCAATAGTTTCATTACCTAAAGAACTGCATAGCTGCAGGTCAATTCGTTCTCCATGTATTGATCGGCGAAATTTGGTGACATCATTAGAGCTGGCATATGTTTTTCTTCTGCTTCTGTCACTCAGTGGAAGCTGATGAATATTCATGAGCACTCCTGCACTGACATGTCCTAGAGGGAGGGCAGGGCTGACAAAGGGGTGTGCCAGGGCTTGTGACAGGACATGAAGGGGCAGTGCCTTAGCAAATGGCTGTTAAAATAGAATACAAGAAAATTGGTCTTTCAAAGTAGTTTTTTTAAAAACAGCAAATGCTAAAAGATGGTGATCCAATTGCTAGCTGCTGGTTCCGAACTCCTCCTAGTATGTAATGGACAAAAAGGAAAAGACCATTGCACAGCCACAAGAATCCATAAATAACTCCACAACAGATTAAAGTAATGAACTTACAGACTTGCTGTGTTATTGTTCCTTTGAGACAATCTGTGCTTTTAACCTCTTCTCTTCCAGATATCACGAATCCCACGTGTTGTATGTCTATCCTCCAGGTTTTCTGTCTGTTCACAGAATTACCACTTGGTCATAGTTCCCATGTGTTCCCAGAAAGGAAATAACATGAAAGATGATGGTGCAGATTGATAAAAATTTATTACAATAAAAATAAAAAACAGCCAAGGGCTTACTCACATAAACCAGGCTGTGTAAAAACAGCTGACAACGTGCCGTCCGCAGCTTGATACAATCAGGTAGGCAGGCTTCTGGGAGGATGGCGCTATTGTTGTTTGCAAACCCTGAAGTAGCGTCTAACTCTCAGTAGTTACTCTGCGAGATTCGCCCCCTCTATTTGCTATAGCTTCCTCTATCTCAGCTTGAGGTGGCCAGCACTGCAGAATTTGCTCTGCTCACCTCTCTGGGTAACTGCCGTCAGCCCGCGCTAAGCCTCGTGATGTCACACTCTGGCGTCTCTCCTGATCTCTATGCTCCTGCTTCTGAAGACCGTGTCAGTTCTAGCTCCTCTCCATACGCGTTTCGTGACGCAATGTGGTCACTTCATCAGTGACCACATTGCGTCACGAAACGCGTATGGAGAGGGAGGAGATAGAACTGACACGGTCTTCAGAAGCAGGAGCATAGAGATCAGGAGAGACGCCAGAGTGTGACATCACGAGGCTTAGGGCGGGCTGACGGCAGTTACCCAGAGAGGTGAGCAGAGCACATTCTGCAGTGCTGGCCACCTCAAGCTGATATAGAGGAAGCTATAGCAAATAGAGGGGGCGAATCTCGCAGAGTAACTACTGAGAGTTAGACGCTACTTCAGGGTTTGCAAACAACAATAGCGCCATCCTCCCAGAAGCCTGCCTACCTGATTGTATCAAGCTGCGGACGGCACGTTGTCAGCTGTTTTTACACAGCCTGGTTTATGTGAGTAAGCCCTTGGCTGTTTTTTATTTTTATTGTAATAAATTTTTATCAATCTGCACCATCATCTTTCATGTTATTTCCTTTCTGGGAACACATGGGAACTATGACCAAGTGGTAATGCTGTGAACAGACAGAAAACCTGGAGGATAGACATACAACACGTGGGATTCGTGATATCTGGAATAGAAGAGGTTAAAAGCACAGATTGTCTCAAAGGAACAATAACACAGCAAGTCTGTAAGTTCATTTCTTTAATCTGTTGTGGAGTTATTTATGGATTCTTGTGGCTGTGCAATGGTCTTTTCCTTTTTGTCCATTACATACTAGGAGGAGTTCGGAACCAGCAGCCAGCAATTGGATCACCATCGCTCCATCAGCTGGAATATTGAAAAGAACTTTCCATATCTATATGGACTAATCATTGGACTGGGGTATTGTTGTAGCGTGAAGCGCCGGGTCATTGCATTTTTTGTATAATTGTCTGTAATGAGTTTGTGAGGAATTTGTTTGGCAGAGACCCCGTGGCAGCTTTCACTTAGCAATAAGCTTATTATTCACATATTGTATTTACACTTTATATATTTTTTTGCGCTGAGTTATAAGGTATATCTTTTTTTAGTTTATCAGCAAATGCTAAAAGTATTTTTTCTTACTACAGAACTGATTTATTAAAAAAACCACACATGCAGGATATTGACTGAACTGCCGCTTTAATCAAGAAATGGTATTCAACTATTATCTGCTACTTCATGCTTATAAACCACAATAAATAGGCAAATGAATTGATATACATTTATGACAGTGCATTTTTATTTATATAACCAATATGTAGCTTTTTTCTAATCTGTGGCCACTTTAGAAATAGGAAAACAATATGCATGAAATGTAACGAGGACTAGCAAAATGTATTTTTCAAAACAATATAATTATACCTAAAGTATGTGTATATCTCATTCTATATGCATGAAATAAATGGATTTGAGAGCTCAAGCTTTAAAATTAGTTTCAGATAATGCTCAAATGCTTGCAATGAAAGTCATATTTCATATAAACTGAATTAAAGCCCCTAATTAAAGAGCTGACTTAGAGTAGAGGTACAGTAGCATTTTTTTTGTGTGAAGATAAGCTATAAAATACTATCATTTTGTCTCCTAGGCAGATTTACTCATATGTACTTTCTTTTTTTTTTATAGGCAGAATTAGAACTACAACTAAAGATGTTCCTTTTTTAATAGAGTATAATTAGCTTTTTTTTCCTCACTAAACCTAGCTAGTGTTTATATCTGCATCTCATCCCACACTGAGGCAATGAATGATTGAAAAAGACTGTGCCAGCAGCGTGACATTAGAAGGCATTAATGGTCTTTCACATGCATGTGTTCAAACCTTGCAAGATTTCCTAAAGCTTTGTCATAATACAATATATTTGTGGAGAAAATGTCCCTAAAGCCAGCAAGAAAAGCTATTCTATTACATACAGAAGCTGCAATAGATGCTGTCATTTCAATGGATAACAATGCATCTTTTTATTTATTTGCATACTGTATATCTGTGGTTACAGGTGCTATTGTAGAAAGATATTTATGCATCCATATTTACTCACATTTTAAGATATCCTACTGTGTTCTACCTACAGTATTTCCCTGTGTCATTTCATCTAGCCAACCATATCTAATTTTGTAGTTGTATTTGTCTAATGTTGTAGAATGCTCAGCACTTTTATTGTGGTATTTAACATCATCATCTGAGAAAGCATTTGGCTGGTTTCTCCAGAGCATAAAACATTTATTAGATAGGGATGGTTATTTAAACATGACTTCACAGTAGAAGTGTTAAGGAAATATATGCTGCCAAAAGTGTCCCCAAACGGTCTGTAGGACTGTCATTCATCAGTCTAAACCCTGCGCTCTTTCTTAGGCTACGCTTATAGTGCCGGCGACGGTGACGTTAGGCTACGGTCGCTGGAAAAATCAAATTGAGATGACTTCCAGCGATCGCGACCAAGCCGTCGCTCTGTTGTGCCGCGCTTACTACAAGAGCACGCGATGGCGGCAATGCATTTGTTTTGACGTGACGTTGCGTCGCTGTTGCCGTTGCCGGCACTATAAGCGCAGCCTTACTCTACTCAAATATAGTCACATTTATTTATACCCCTCCATGTATAAACACAAATTAAACTGAGGGATACTGTAACATGGACTTATCTCTAGTTAAGAGAAACTGCCTCTAAATCCAGCAGGGAGCTGGTTAATTGCAGACAGGCAATTATCTAGACTCCGCCTGGCTAAATTAGCGCTCTAAGAAAAGCTTCCTGTTAGAAACAGGAGAGAAATTCGTTAGCTCACAATTGGGCTGACATAAGGAGAAGGAGGACTGACGACAGTTTTTCCTGAGCAGACAGTACAACTATGCCGACAGAGGAAAGACCAGACAGTTATTCCTGGGAGTAGTTGGACTGCAAAAGCCTGCAGCTGGAGAACCAGATAAGACTTTCTTATACATTGCTCCCTGATAAATATGGTAGTGTATATGTTTTTGGGACTGGTAACTGGCTTGTCCAGCCAACCAGCCACAGATAGATAGGGCATATACTGTCTAGTTATTCTCCAAAGTGGAGCAGGTCTTTCTTTTATGTTTTGTGTTAACATTGTTAAAAGGAACAGGCAATAAAGCCTTATGTTAATTTCACCCTAAACGGTCTCCATTAGCATACCACGGCACACATCTCTTACAGATACAATAAGGCAAAGGTAGGGCTGTTTATTCCTAATGTTGATGTTCTAATGTTTACCAACATTTTGCAGTATAAATGTTAAAATTAATTATAAAATATTCAGGATTTAGGGATGTTAATTAGTATGATTTGAGGAGTGGTGGGAAAAATACATATTAATGAAAAAGTAAAGATTTTTATATGTGACACTTCACCATGTTAAAATGTAGTATTTTCTAGTCCAAATCCTAAATTTCCCGGTCAAGAGATACATTTCCTGGACAAAAATCCCATACTAAAAACGTGCTTTAAAATTGATGATGAGTAAAAGTAACAGTTGTAACTTAAAGGAGGGCAAGATAAATTTTTTCTCTGTGGGGTAGGACCTAAGAAGGCCGCTAAATATTTATCGATACGTTAACTGTAGTTAACATGCGGATAAATAGTAACGTATATTCACAATGGTGATTAGCATTACGTTACCAGAAAAATATCTGGTCACTAACTTTTAACGGACATCTGTCATACTCATATGCAAATCATATGCTAATGAGCCATTTACCCAACAACGTAGGTCCTCAAACCTCATTTTAGCACATGGAAACGCTACGATAAAAAGATCACACTAAAACCTGCCATTACTCACATCTAGACCATGATTATCATAGTTTTTTCTGAGAGTAGCCTACAAGAAACATTTTCAGGTCCTATGTTCTACACACGATTGTACTATGTAGGAATTAACCCTCTCATTACATATGTCATACAAAGATATTTATGAAACACATCAACAGAAGCATCTGATATTGTGTAATTTGTATGTAATAAACTACTGTATAGTATACTATAGTTTTTAGTATTAAATGGAATGCAGGATATGTTTGTGTGGCCTACTATGGTATATAATATTGAGCATATTAATTACATCTGTACAATAATGTGTCAACATACAGTATTAGAACAATAATTTCCAAGAGACAGAAGTTGGCAAAATACCTTTTATTCACACACAGTTAATTCGCTGTGTGGAAAAAGAAACTCATAACTAATGGACAATATATACAAAATAAGATAAACAAAATAACTATCAATCCTGTTTAGTGCCTCCTCTTAGCCACCGTACTGGCAGGCTCACTCGATCCCCTGATGTGAGGCCTTCCACGCCTCAATCTTGCTACGGGCAGTGGAGATGGCATGGGCAATAGCAAGGATGGAGGAGGTGGAGTTGCCACCAATTGTGACATCCCTGTTTTGGGAGGGATACATTAGAGGCATGGGGGGTTGAGAGCATGGAGGGCGATCTGATGCTTTAAAGCCCCTGCTGCATAGCCAATGTAAGGTCATTGATGCCTGTCGCTATCTGGCCCATGCTCTTTATCATTGCACTGGTGTGTTTCCGCATGACATGGATCATGATGCAGTGGAGGGAGCGGGCTACTTTCTCACTGAGATGAGCTGCTTCCTCCCTGCAGAGTGAGCTCTCTTCGATCTGCCGTGACGTTGCTTCAATGCGGACAAGCTGGGCAATTATATTTCTGAAGCTTAATAGCTGCATCTCCTGCATCTCCTGCTGATGGGCCGGAAGGGAGCTCTCAGTTAGGGGTGCTGGAGTGATGCCGTGGTGTACGATGTGGGTGTCCAGTGTGGTCAAAGGAAAAGAGAAGACAACAATAGTGTAGATCAAAAATACTATTTACTCACAGATGAACCCCTGATTCAAGGCATACATCAATTATGAAATAACAGGCAGTAAGATTGGTGTCCCGAGAGCCGGGTGTGCTGCAGTCTCACCACCCGCTGTTGCTGCATCAGGCGTGTCTGCGTCCACCTCTGCTCTCTCCCACATCCCGTTGTGCCTCTTCTGGTTCCGGTTCTGATGTTCCTACAGGGAAAGCTGGTTCCTGATGCTCTCTAGATCCCTAGGCAATCACCGATAGGCTCCAACTCATTCAATGTGTTTAGCTAGATTTGCTTCATCGGGAGTGTATGTTGCCACCCATATCTAAAGGACTTTTATACCCTTTATTCTAAGTGGATCCTAACATTCACCTATTAGTCTCTCTGGCACTGTGACATGTCACTAAATCATATTATTGATAGTTACAATGTTGTCAGAGTATAAACACATAAAATATTACACAAATACTTTTTATTCAACAATTTAAAAAGACCATATTGGTTCATAAAACTTTTAAACATACAAAATTACATATATCTATATTAAAGATAGTTTATTTACCTACACTCACATCTACCCATAGATTTGATACATTTAGCACCAAAAAAGGGGTTTCTAGCTATGTGGAAACGGAGCGTGGCTCTTGGAATTTAGCTCCAGTTTCATGTAGAAAAGAAGAGAAGAAAAATTAAAACGAATAAAATGTACTGCTTAAACGCTTAATATAGCTAAGAAGCAGAAGTAGAGTTTTAAGAAGAGAATGATAATTAAACATTAATGTTATAATTGAAATTAAAATTAGAGTGTCTATCACCAGTGACTTACAAAATAGTGAATCAACCATTTGGAACACAGAAATCAGATCGCTCATCAGCTCATTGAGCATTAACTCATTTGAGCTATTTATAGATGCCCAAAAATTTCTAAGGAAATTAACAATCAAGAGATTTTTTAAAAGTAAAGAAACTGAGCTAAGAACATATGATAATGCACAGGGTAATAGTATGTCAGTATCTAGTATACAGTCCAAATATATTCATTCTAAGTTGAAACCAGCATCAACCTTTTTTCCAAAGAAACACATAGGTAACCACATTCCTGTGTTTTCACAGCTCATTATGAGGGATTTTGAAGAGCTAATCACCAAGGAGTCCAACAACAGGCATAATCTAAACCAGGTAAAGAAGACTCCCAGCCAGGGGAAAAAGCGCCGTGCACTGCTGCCGTGGAATCGCCGAAAAATAAGCTGATGCTGCTGGGTCACTTAAAACTTGTTTATTAGATCATCGAAACATACAAAAATAGCAAAGTTCCTCGCGGAGGAGCACTCTGACGCATTTCGTGCCCTGAAGGCACTTTGTCAAAGAGTAGTATCCTCCTTGAAAGTGCCGGCATTTGTAGTCGTAGCAGTCTGATGGCCCGCCCCCGTGAATCAGCTGGTTGTAGTCTCATGATGCTAGATCACGGGACTCTCCCAGCATGACAGCGCGGTGGGTAACTTGTAATTACCTTGACAAAGTGTCACGTAGACACGAAACGTGCGTCGGGCTTCTATGACGTCATTCCGTTGACGCCAGGTGTTGACGGCTACGGACTAAGCAGACGTGCAGTAGCATGGTGTGATTAATTATTAATATTAATTAGGTTGTATTATCCTTACTATATTGCAAGCCGCAACTCATACAAGGTTATGCTATAAATACTAAACGTATTTGGATAAATTGTATCCTAAACTGGTTAAGCAGACAGATGTCACATTCTTACTTGGTATACATTGTATTCTTCTTGGCACATACAGCTACTTTTTTAGTGTATGACACTGAGTCTATGGGCAACATGAGCTAACAAGCCAATTGTGTTTGTCTGTACTACACTTTAATCGCTTCCAGGGATACTGCTCCACATATGTATGTATGCTTATACATCTATATACTGCTGCAGCTTAAATATGAGGTACAAGATTGTATACACCATGAACATGTCTAATGGGACTTTATAGATCAATTGCTATTTTCTAGATTGATCCACAATACAGCGTTGCATTACATAGTCACTTCAAGTCTCATGTACCCATAGTGAACTTATGCAACAGGGTGCCAGTGGCAATAACAAATGACCCCTTGTCTCTGAGAGACCTAGGAGTTAGCCGCTGACTATTTCTCAACCACACGGTTTCTCTTCTATCAGGGCATAATATGCAATCACAGCCCTTGTGAGGGGATACGCGACTGGTGTCCTTATTAGCCTTCCTTATTTTAATTGCTTTTATATGTTCTTGTGTGTTTGATATGTTGGTTAGATATACCGAATAAATTATTTTAATACAATTGTTACTGGGGTAGCTATATATTATACTACTGTTCCACGGATTGAATATTTCCGGCTACTATACCAGTCTTAATGCTGGATTAATTGAGTGCAGTCAGGTGTCTTTGGGTTGTTCTCTTCAACCTATTTGTGCATATATCTAGATTGTTATCCTTTGTGCACCTTTATCCACTCCCATTTCCATTAGGATTAGGAGAGCATTGGGTACCCCCTCCTTTTTCAAAATATGATCCTGGTTAGGGGTCAAATTTCACGGAAAGTGAAAACACTAGACTCCACTGACGTTTGTTATTAACTTTAATACTTCCCAAAACACTCCTCAATATAGCATGTGGAGAGATACCTGTGAACACACCTCATCTGTCTCATATAATAATAATTATGTTACAAATAATACCAGCAAATGGGAATCCAAGATCATGACTAGATTATGATCACATTGTGAACCTGGAGTTATAGTGGTTGACAGATATGCCATTGTCTCTGTACTTTAATCATAATAAGGTTTGAATGGTTTGAGGTACTGCTTCATAAAACTAATAGTTTAAAATAGAGGAGTGGAACTGTGGAAGCAATATTCATATAAACTGCATCAATTTGTCTATCATAAATTGCATGCCTTGACAAAATGAAATGTATTTTTACAAGATAGTCATTAGTTTGACTTGTGTGATATTAAAGAGACCAGTGCCAACAAGTTTAAGTAAATTAATCATTTTAGTGGCCTCTCGGTGCATGTGTAGAATATGTAAATCAATAGCTACTGAATCATTTTACCTACACATATTAAACCATAACTATATTAGCCTTTTATGTGATCCAAAGAAAAGAGGAATTATGTAAATAAATACAATTGTGTGTTTAATGCAGAATATTGTACTTTTATACCCACTATAATCTTAATCTGTTTGGTAGGTATGTAGCCTGTTACAAGTTTTAAATGCAGAGCCAGAAACCAAACTGCACATATGAATCCACAATCGTAAAACATGAATCTTCATCTACTCTTTAGTATCCTCATGTACATGTCCAGAAATTGAAAATCTGCCGTGTAAACACTGTGTGATATTTTAAAGGCTGTACAGTAGGATTAAGGAGCCTGTATGAGGCATGTTTATGCACTTTAATGTATTCTGAATGTACTGTATAGTGTAGCTTTAAAAAACCATGTAACGGGATGTATTACCACTCCAAAAAATATTGTATTAAGGAACAACAAAATAATAATGGCATAATTAAACATTTTAGATTAAAATTGACGTAATGGGCCTAACTTCAATTGTAAATTTGAGCCGAAAACAACTCTATTGGCCGATTCAGTATATATAGAATCAGCCCCTTGGAGATACATTTTTTTTATATCACTTTCTCCAGTAAGCATCTAAATATAAATATTATACCTGGTTGGTGTCGGATTGGATGAAATAACTTTAGGAAGAGTTTCAGACTCCCTTATTATAATAACTTTTGTGTCTGGGTGCATGCTTTTTTCCCATTGTACAGTATATGAGTCAAAATTCTCTACTAAGTCTGACCTGGTATAACATCTTCTGAATTATAAACCGAGTCAAGTTTAAGAGCCTTGGTTAAAAAATTTATTTATATTTGGTGGAGACGTAAGCAAACATATCTATATTTTATAGATCTGCCTCTAGATGTCCTTTTCAAATGTTTAAAATATAGCCAAATTAAGTATGAACGATTTTGATGGCAATTAATAGACAACTCTATAAAATTAAAAACATCTGTTATTTATTTTCCCTTTGTAGTAGCATGAAAAAAATATACCAAGTTTACAGTGGAGTAAAACCACACTGACCAATGGTCTATGTTAAATGTAAGAAATCCGGTTACACAAAATCAAGAATAAAATACATTGATGGACTCCTTCCTTTGTCTTAGTACGCAGACCCCAATGTGTATGAAAAGATTTATCAGGCTTTATTTATGCCTTTAATTCAGCCTCCACTCAAAATATGTTACCGTAATATACTACCATGGATTTAGCTCTAATTCTAGCTGCTGCATTATCCTAATTCCTGTAAACGCCATGTGTTTATCTACAGAGATAAATCCCTTGACATACCTACTCTTTAATGTTAGATCACATTGTTCACTCTAGAAACAAATGTATTCAGTGAACACACACACTACAGTTTTTCACGTACAGTAGTAGGATGAGCTGGGCTGATGAGCTGAGATCTGAGGAACTATATGTAGAGAGAGTAAGTATGCCATACTGCATCTTATAGGTACAATCCCTAACCGGTTCCAAATGGAAGCATACTTATAGCCCAAATTTAGGTGTTTTGGTTTCTTTGTATTTTAAGCATGTTCTTTTCATCTGTGCCTCTGAATGGATCATGTTGGTCAATCATGCATTTACTAAACTTTTAGCCCACTGTCAGAGTATTGTGTCATTATGTATTGTGTAATATGTATTATTATCAGGGCTGCCGACAGGGACGAATACTCTGGACTACTGTTCCATGTCAGTTAATGGACCCAGCTCACCTGCTGATGACACTACTGTGGATGGCCCGCACCTCCACTGGCTGCCACCCCTGTAGGGCACTCCTGTTCACCGGCCTGGGCACTAACTTTTGTGGGCCATCAGCAGGTCAATCAAGGGCCGCAGGTAAGCTAACATGCCTCTGTGTACTACCTGCTCCACAGGTCCATTACCCCTTACACCGCATCCAGTCCCAATACCCACGTACAGTATACACCTCCAGGTCCATTATACCCTTATTCCTGCTCCAAACCCATTACCCCTTAATACCCCCCCAAGGCCCATTACCTCATTATACTCCTCCCTAGCCCATTACCTCCTTATAACCCTTTTGCCTCTCCCCCGCCAAGCATATTACCTCCTAATACCTCCTCGCTGCCTTGGAATGGGACATATAGATGCAGCCATTTTGCTGTCGTAGAGTGTCAGTTGGCCACCACTGTTTAGCCGCTGGCTGTATTAGCCCTAAGGTAGGTGATTAGTGTTATGATTAGGGGTTAGGATTGTTAGGGTTGTTAGGGTTAACAGGTTAAGAAATTTGGTCTAAAGTGTTAACGGCTTAAGAATTTTATAAAGCGTTCGAATTAAGGTTTTTAGAGTAATGAATTAAGGGGCTAATGTTTTTAGGGTAAGGAGTTCAGGTTAGGATTTTTAGGCTAAGGGGTTAACAGCGTAATAATTTTAGGGTAAGGAGTTAAAGGTTAGGGTTTTTAGGGCGAGGTTAAGGTTTTAGGGTAATGAGTTAAAGGGAGTTAAAGGGGTTAATCTTCCGCGTGGTTAGGCTCCCAGCCTCATTTTCAGTCTCAACACACATCACTTATTCACCTCCACACCAGGATCAGAATGAGCTCTTGAATGCTGATCAGGTTCCCTTTACATAGATTCCCCGCTGCAATAGGAAATCATGCTATGCGGGCTGGCTTCTCATGAACCAGAAAGATATAGTACACTCACTTCCATCCTACTTGAGGGACACAGGTGACCTAATTAGATCCATCAATGGACTCGAATGGTCCAAAGATTATATATGGGTCAGCCTGGATGTTATCTCCCTTTACACTATTATAGAACATGTAGATGGGGCGACTGCTGTCAGACACTTTTTACATCACTCTGATCTCTCCTTATCACAATGCACGTTTATTCTGGATTCCATCACTTTTTTAATCACACAATTATTTTTTGTTTGAAATCCAATTTTACTTACAAACACGGGGTACTGCTATGGGCACTTCCTTCGCCCCTTCTTATGCTAATCTTTTTATGGGTCATTGGAAAAACATACACATTTACGGTGACACTAATATTTACAGAAAACACAGTCCATTATAAACGGTACATAGGCAACCTTTTATTAATTTGGAAAGGTGATGAAAGCACATTAAAATTATTTTTACACCCACTGAATTTGACACTGTCAATATAAAATGCACGTATAATTAAATTTGAATCACATTCACTACCTAGATTTGGCGCTATATGTAGATATGAATGAGAGATACAGACCGACATATATCACAAAGAAAATTCACAAAACACTTTCCTTAGGGCTGACAGCAGTCACCCCAAACCATTGATTAAGGACATACCGAAAGGCTAGTTCCTGAGGCTTAGAAGGTTATGCTCTGATCAAGAATCCTTCTTTGACCTTTCTAGGGAATTGGCCTTAAGTTTCAAAAATAGAGGATACAGTGAGTGTGACTTTATTGAGGCATAGAATGCTGCTTATTGGACAGATAAAAAAGAAATTTTGAGCCAAATAAAAAAAAAAGATAATATGGGGGGTACCGTTCTTTATTACAGAACACAATAGAACACAATCGACAAGCCCCAAAAATGTGTGGGATAATAACCAAACATTGGGACATATTAAACCTAGATAAGGATTTGCGTCCATTCATGAGTAAAGGCCCAAAGTTCATTTACAGAAGAGCCAAAAATGAAGAGAGATCCCCAATTGCTGACAGAATGAACGCCAACATTTAGAAATAAATTGGGACCCCCGGTCTGAGACAATGATCTGAGGTACCCCATGAAGACGAAAAAATTCCTTAATAAACACTTCTGATAGTCTGAGAGCATTGGAAAGACCCTTCAGGGGAACAAAGTGAGCTTGCTTGGAGAAGTGGTCCACTACTATCAGGATTGTGTTCATCCCTTTGGACATGTGTAATTCTACAATAAAGTCCATGGACAAGTGGGTCCACGGACGGTCTGGGATAGGAAGAGGCTGAAGTAAGCCAGTGGGTTTGTTGCGAGGCGTCTTGGTTTGAGCACATGCATTGACAATTCCCTGATTTCTTTCTGCATACCCGTCCACCAAAACGTCTGTTCCAGTAAGTCAGTGGTTCTCCTTCTCCCTGGGTGTCCTGACGACTTGGAGGAGTGATCCCATTCTAGTACCTTCCTGCGATAAGCGCGTGCAGTAAAAAGACGACCTTCTGGGACAACGAGACCCTCAGGAATGTGGGACTGCTTTTGGACAATGTTGTCCAAGGAGTCAAATGTGATAGTGGAGATTACGCAGGCTGGAGGGAGTATAGTCTCCTATCGATCCTCTGCCTTGTCTTCCATCAGGAACTGCCAAGAAAGAGCATCCGCTTTCACATTCTTTGAGCCTGGTAGGTATGAAATAATAAATTTAAACCGGGAAAAGAAAAGTGACCAACGTGCTTGTCAATAACCCAGTCACTGAGCGCCTCCAATGTATAGCAAATTTTTGTGGTCCGTCAGTATAGTAATTGGGTTTTCTGTGCCCTCGAGCAGGTGACCCCATTCTTCTAGGGCCAACTTAATGGCTAGGAGTTCCCGATTGCCCACATCATACTTTTTTGTGGCGGAAGAGTTTGGTTTGGGAGTTCTTCCTCTGTGACAAAATAGTTCCGCCCCGCTGTCCGATGCGTCTACCTCTAGAGTGGTAGGTAGGCTGGGATCTGGATGTATAAGGATGGGAGCAGAGACAAAGGAGGCATGGTGGCCCCCTGCAGTTTGTCAAAGAGTTCGGAGATTAATGTTAGAGGTACCGATTCTTTATAGTGATCTTGTTAAGGCCTCGATAGTCGATGCAGGGTCTGAGGGATCCGTCTTTCTTCTTTACAAAGAAGAACCCTGCCCCTGCGAGGGATGAAGATTTGCAAATAAATCCCCTTTGGAGATTCTCAAGGATACATTCCCTCATGGCATTTGTTTCCGGAGGCGAGAGCGGGTAAGAGCACCCCCTTAGAGGCATTGTGCCAGGCAGCAGGTCGATGGGGCAATCGAATGACCGGTGAGGTGGTAGCTCTTCGGATTGTTTTCTATTAAAGACATCTTGAAACTAGTCGTAGGCCTGAGGTAAGAGAATCTTCTCTTCTTCCGGTACCAAACCCCCGCATTATGTTTTGGCAGAGCAATTTTGAAAGCAATGGGGACTCCATTGGAAGGACTCCGCGTCCATCCAATCTATATGCGGATTGTGTACCTGGTGCCACAGAAGTCCAAGGATAAGATCCACCGAATGTTGGACCATCTGAGGTTGTATTTACCTAATTTTAAGACCTGCTAAGGAACAGATGATTGTTATTATGTCCTGATATGTAAAACCATAGAATTCAAAGAGGGAATACTTTCTTTTTCACACCACTGTATGTATGTGTGTGAGTGTGTGTGTGTGTGTGTGTGTGTGTGTGTGTGTGTGTGTGTGTGTGTGTGTGTGTGTGTGTGTGTGTGTGTGTGTGTGTGTGTGTGTGTGTGTATAAACCAACAGAAAAGTAGACAGCCAGCACTCAATAAAAATTGTCACACACACACCTTGTGTATGGGTATTATGATTGACCTGACTAATTAATCTTGAATCTATAAATCTTTCTTAATCTGTTTAATGTTGGTTACAATGCTGCTCTATTTCAGTGTCATAGAAATACAGTAATTGTAAATGAAAACACGCTGTCTTCATGGCAAATTTTGCCTTTATTTGCACAGTACATACACAGAATTATTTATAAATATAGCCGTGAGCATTAAATAAAAAGAGTTGATGTGAGAATGACTGTAAAATCATTTTGATAAATGGCTGTGATAGCAACAATATTATCTTTGATAGAGCATTGCAAACTGAAGCAATTAACTGCTCAGTAACCTGCTTTAATAACTAAGTAAAGCAAAAACGAGTTCCCATACTTTTTAGGAGCATGAGTCTAGGTTTGCTTATATGGGCATTCCACCTAAGAGCAAAGCGTACTAATGAAAGTGAAACATTTAAGAGGTTACATCTAGATAATTGATGAATGTTTTACCCTAATCTGACACCTTTAAATGTTTTTTTTAATTAATTTATAAACATGGTGAGATGAAATTTCGGAGTTATTTGATTTCCTCTAGCTACTCCATTTCGTCTGATGCTACTGGGGGTTCATCAAGTGTTTGCACAGTCAGAGCCTCGCTTTCCACTCCTCCCTTCATCTTTATTGCCTCTCAAATAAGGACTTGGTGAGGTGAAGGGTAACGGAGACACTGTATAGACAACACCCCCCTCCCTCAAGCCCCCCATTCAGAGGCTGAATTTCTAGGAAAAGAAAAAAAGCTTAACTTTTTAATTGGTTAGGTTAGTTTAAGGAAGGCAATAACAATATTAAATTCTTTATAAAAGGTTTTTTTTCTTTCGTTTTTTTGGCTGACTAAGTGCGATTGCAGCTGTAAGCAAGTAAGACTATGTTGATTTAATTATATATTTAAAAGGTCAAAACAAGATGGCTGATGCCTAACAATGTTAATTAAATGTATTCATAAAAGCATTTTTGAAAGCTTATACAAAAAGCTTATACAAAAAGCTTACGGGAGAAGGAGTGGCTCAGTGAGTAAAGACACCGATTGACACTGAGATGGTTGCAGGGGAGCCTGGTTCAATTCCTGGTGGGGGCTCCTTGTGACCTTGGGCAAGTCACTTTATCTCTCTGCGCCTCAGGCAGAAAAAAAAACAACAACAAAAAACATAGATTGTAAGCTCCATGGGGCAGGGACCTGTGCTTTAAAAATGTCTCTGTAAAGCGCTGCGTACAACTAACAGCGCTATACAAGAACATGCTATTATTATTATTATTAAGTGTTTGTGACTATTGGCACTTGAAGTTTAAGGTGACATTTATGGACTTCTCTTCCTTATCCCTCCTTCTTTTGGACTTATGGCAAGGAGATACTGTATGAAAATAATAATAATTAGGATGGAGCAAAACAGCAGCTTGTGCTATTTTTGTTAAATGTTTGCATCTTCTTGACCTTTCCGACGCTGTTTTTATATTTAAAATCATATGCTCTGTTCAGGCGATATAAGCTTTTGAAATATTACGTTTCTAGTAGGTTAAGATTGATCTTTCCCTGGAGCCCAATACAGTCTAACGGTTACCATGGTCACCTCAGAAACTAGAGATGAAGAAAATACTAATTTTTAACACTAAAAAAAAAAATACAATAAATTGTTTTAAAGGAGAAGGACATGCTCAGAGGGCAAGTTGCTAACATTATATGAGTTGCACTCATATAAGCTTCTGGGGGGAGAGGGATTACTGCTTACTATATGTAATTTTTCCCATAATAGTTTATACGAACAATCCTTTGCAGTACACGATGTTTTCTGGCTGAATGGAGAAGACCTGTATACTTGATTGGATTCATTCTCAGTAACAACTATTCCTTAGAGAATCGAGTCTGTATAGTGAGTCCGATAGGTCATAGCAATTATAGTTTGTCAACAGCAAACAATAGCAGTAAAACATTACGTAGCATTGATACAGGACGGGGGACCTCATTTGACAAAGAGTTTTCTGAACTCTTAGCCCCAAGATCACAAAGAGAAATCAAACCTCATCCAGGGATTCAGTGTGTCCTATTAAACCGCTCTAAGGGCTTTTAATATCATGATCTTAGAGCTTTCTAATGCCTTCCTCAAGGCAACTGACAGTCGTATTGTGAAACTACAAACACTGAACTTTGATACAATTCTAAAGTCTGAAATATGCGTGTTTGTAGGAAAAGCTATAATAGTAGGTAATAAAATGTGCTTCCTACTGAAACTTGGTCCAGATGGGCTAGTGGTTCAGAAACAGATCCCCTGTAAATATGCACTCAATACCACTCAAAGGGAAAGGATGGAAAATGAGCATAGATGTATCAATAAGTATGAGAATTCACCCTAAGAACAGTACATAGTAGAATGGTATGAGTTTAAAAATCTTTTATTATATCTAAATAATTAACATATAGGGCTTTAAAATGTATCTTCAATACAACAACAGTGCTGCTTGATATAGCCACTACTGCATGCAATATTCACCTCCAGTCAGACGACTATATATATATATATATATATATATATATATATATATATATATATATATAATACTAGGTTGTTGATAAGGGTAATTAGACCCTAAGGTATACACAGTGAACTGGGTTTGAGCCTATTAAGAGGGAGTTTCTAGGCCAACTCCCCCCTCCCACAACCACACTACAATTGAAACTATATTAAAGTCCAAATACACTGTGGTAATAACGGTTACTCTTGATCATTAGTTACTCAAACAGCTGTATGAATGGAATTGGGACACCCAGACTCGCAGGTGTAGAGACCGTGGTGAGAACGGTTCTGGCACGACTAAAACACAACCATGGTGATAACGGTTACTCTGAACCTGGATGGATGGTTCTTAGTGGGTACTCGGTACAGTAGACACCAGATGTGTTTGGTGGTCTCGTAAGTACTGCCTGTGTGGATAGCAACACTGGTTACTTTCCAAAAGTCTGTGAGGAACTATCCTATGTGTAATACCATCTAGGTCTGCTGTTACAAGGAATGGGAACAATGTTTGTGCTGGGTAATAATCAGGCACTGTCCCTATGCAGATCCTATTGTACTGAAAGTAAAAGAGGCAGTAATTATTGTTAAGAATATATAAAAAACAGACTGACTCTGGCCTTGTAGAATTGATATAAGTATGTTCCTGATGTGCAAATCCTGTGTAAAAGACAGACTGACTCTGGCCTTGTAGAATTGATATAAGTATGTTCCTGATGTGCAAATCCTGTGTAAAAGACTGACTGACTCTGGCCTTGTAGAATTGATATAAGTTTATTCCTGATGTGCAAATCCTATGTAAAAGACAGACTCTGGCCTTGTAGAATTGATATAAGTTAGTAAGTTTGAATTTAAAAGTGTTTTTTTTCCCCTCTTAACTCTGTGCTGTTAATTGACCAACTGGAACAAGCTGATTTATTGGGGAGGGGGAGGGTCATGTGACTGCTTTTATCTGTATAATACCAACACCTTTCCTGCATCTTTGCAGGAACTGCATTAGGCATTAGACAGTGAGGCATTTAAAGTGAGCTTTTTAAGTGATAAATACAGTTAGACTATAGTTTGACTAGAGGTGACTGGGGACTGGATCTACTGCACACTCTTTTACTCAAGACAACAAACGGTAAGCTATTCAGTTCACACTATAATCCCATGCTTGCTTACCTGCCTATTTCAACCCCCACCCCTTTACAACTTATTTACTGCAGTCTCTCCCAAAACTGACTGCACAATACACTGAAACCCTGAACTGACTCTAGCATTGCAATACAGCTAAACATTTGACAAGGAACAGGCACACACCTGCTGTTTAGTCTGCTCACACTCACTCTGCTCACAACAGGTCCTTGCAACACTGCCTACCTCTGGCATCATGAACCTGCTATGTATTTTAACTTTTTTCTTTCTCCTGGCCTCATGGAGATGTTAGGCTAAGGCCCCGGTCACGCCGCTGTAACGTGTGCCCGCGCTTTTGGCGGCGCGTTCAGCCGATTCCCCGATTCCCACTGCAGAAGGAGAGACCGGGGGGGGCGTGGCGGAGGAGTGACGGGGGCGCAGCCATGATGTCACCCGGCAGGTTCGCCCTCATTGGCTCGACGCGAGTCCTGCTCTCAATTTTATTGAGAGCAGGAGTAGCTCTCGCGCGAGCGCTGCGGCCCCCCCTCGCAGCGGGCCCGGCGCCATTGCGGGGAGGGCTCTCGTGCGCGCAGCGTCCGCCACAGCGGACGCTGTAGTAGGCAGCAGGGGCAAGGCCTTACTCCCTCTACCCACTACAAACTCCTCCATCCAGGCCCACACCCAACATCACCATACACCCTGGACTACTCAAAAGCCTTGCACTATCTACTGAATGTTGGTGGAGAACTCTAAAAACCAGCACACCAATCACCTCTCACTCAAATGGCAAACATCACAAATCTACAACTTGCAAACAACTACCAAATTTCTACTCATACTATTACTCTCTTTAGCAGGTGATATTGAACCTAACCCAGGGCCTCCCATTTCAGCTCTGTCCCATGCCCCTGAGAATTCCACCTTTAAATTCCAAAAAGGGCTATCTGTCGCCCATATAAACATCCGGAGCCTGCTGCCCAAACTGGACGAACTAAGGGCATGGTGCCTTATGCATAAACCCAAAGCCATCGTTCTTACAGAAACATGGCTATCCCCTAAAACCCCTGATGCAAATATTGCCATTCAGGGATATTCCATTTTTAGGAGAGATAGGTCAAAGAGAGGAGGAGGGGTGTTAATTTATATTGCAGACACATTACAATTTACATTGTTAAATTGCCCACCAAGCTCACCCTCTTTTGAAATTCTAGTTGGCAAAATCTGCCTCCCCTTTTCTAAGCCCATCTTGCTTGCTGGCATCTACCGCCCCCCTAAAGCCCCTCTACAATCCCTGACTGATATCACCCAATTTCTTGGCTCCATTTCCTCTCTGAATGAGAAGAGTGAGCTGCTAGTTCTTGGGGATTTCAACTTCAATTGGCTTGACCCTAAAAACCACAAAATCCAGATAAAACTCAAGTCACTTAACCTATCGCAACTCATTTCCCAACCCACACGGATAAACCTGAAATCGCACAACCATTCCTTGCTAGACTGGATTCTATCCTCAAACCCCAGCAGAATCCAATCCTCTGGCATCCTTCCTGATATTTTCAGTGACCATGCAATAGTGTACTGTGTAAGAAAAATTAAATCGCCCCATTCAAGCCCTAAAGTTCTCCTCACTAGAACATTTAAAAACTTTAACCCACAACAGTTTCTGGCTCACCTTACCAACTGCCCATGGCACAGAATCGATTTAATTCCCGACCCTGATTCTGCGCTCGACTATTTCCAATCCGAGTTCTTAAAACTCTGCGATATTCATGCTCCACTACGCAAAATAAGGGTACGGGGGGCCCACCTTCCATGGGTTACACCTGACCTTATAGCACTCTACCAGTTCAGGGATGCCTTGTGGAAAAGCTACAAAGTAACTGGCACTACTAAGGATCTCAATCACTACAGATGCATGCGGAACATGTGCACAAGGCAAACAAGGCATGCAAAAGCACAATATTACTCTGACAAACTCCACCAGAATACATCAAACCCAGCTAACTTCTGGAAGGTTATCAACAATATATTCCAGCCTCCTAACCATCAACAACCAAGTAATATCACTAAGGGGGATATTACTCTGACAAACCCCACTGACATTGCCAATGCATTCAATGATTACTTTGTGGGGTGTGCCACTAACTTATTAGTGAAACTCAGCCCAAACCACAAACCTGAATCTCATCCTGGGAGTACCCCTACAGTCCCACCCCCTCCCAACACTGCCCACAATTTTCAATTTGGCCCAGTACCTGAAGAAGAGATTATACAAGCGCTCCTCAAACTAAAACTAAGCAGCCAATGTGAACCCGACTTACTACAATCTAGGTTCCTACGACTTGGTGCCCCAGCCATTGCCAAACCAATTGCGTTCATAGTCAACTCTATCCTGTCTGCAGGCCATATCCCTAAGACCTGGAAAACTGCCAGAGTTGTCCCAATCTTCAAAAGTGGGGACAAAAACACTGTCTCAAACTACAGGCCAATCTCACATCTCCCAATTCTATCCAAAGTCATGGAAAAATGTGTCCACTCCCAATTAAGCGATTTCTATACCAAGACAAATTTCCCTAGCCAATTCCAATCTGGGTTTCGTCCCAAACACTCCACCGTAACTACCCTGCTAAAAGTTTGCAATGAAATCCAGTGTGGAATGGAACGGGGACAACTCACTGGTGCAGTATTCCTAGATTTTGCAAAGGCTTTTGACACAGTTGATCATGCTATCCTGCTTAACAAACTCCAGAGCTCTGGAATAGGGAAAAATGCTTTAAACTGGTTTCAGTCCTACCTATCAGGAAGATCCCAACATGTGTCCATCTCAGGCTCTAACTCCAACCCCCTGGATATCACCTGTGGTGTCCCGCAAGGCTCTGTTCTGGGGCCCCTACTCTTCTCAGTGTTCATTAATGATCTTCCCACAGCTTGTAAGGAAGCCTCAATACACATGTATGCAGATGACACAATCCTATATGCACACAGCCATAGCCTCTTTGACCTTCAACACATACTTCAGTCTGACTTTTTGAGACTCGAAAACTGGATTTCCCAAAATAAACTGTTTTTAAACACTGACAAGACTGTAACAATGGTATTTGGGACCAAGACTAAATTTGTAAAGCTTCCAGTGACTGAGCTCCTGATTAGAACCAACGCTAACACCACCCTAACACCTGTCACTAGTTTTAAATACCTGGGCTTATGGCTTGACTCCCACTTAACATTCGGGATGCACATTGATACCCTGACAACCAAGACCTATGCCAAACTAGGGGTACTTTACAGGAACAAATACTCCCTAAGTCTCCTGGTCAGAAAGCGTATCGCACAGCAGATGCTAATGCCAATTATTGACTATGGAGACATAGTATATGGCTCGGCTCCTCAAACCCACCTTAGCAAACTTGACACCCTCTACAATTCAATTTGTCATTTTGTTCTCCAATGCAACTACAACACACATCACTGCGAAATGCTCAAAGAACTAGATTGGTCAACACTCGAGTCTAGGCGCAAAGTTCACCTTTCCTGTCTTGCCTTTAAATTCTTCATGGGCAAGCTACCCAGCTACCTGAACAAGCTCCTCACCCCAACCACTTGCAGCACTTATCACCTGAGATCAGACTCCAAAAGACTATTCATGGTCCCAAGGCTCAACAAAGTATCCGGACGTTCCTCCTTCTCCTTCCGTGCACCCCAAAACTGGAACAACCTACCTGAGACTCTCACATCCACCACCAGTTTAAGTTCTTTCAAATCTAAGGCTGTCTCACATTTTAACCTGGTCTGTAACTGTTTCATACGCTCATAATATATATTTTCTTTAACTGTGCATGCAATGTCTTGTATATAATGTATACCCTGTTCATTTATGTAACTGTACTTGTAACCATGTATTATTTGTTTTACTCTGTGCCCAGGACATACTTGAAAACGAGAGGTAACTCTCAATGTATTACTTCCTGGTAAAATATTTTATAAATAAATAAATAATTAGACACTGTCTCTGATGATATACCACATTAGTCACTAGTGTAAGGTAAGGGGAATAATAATTATGCCACGTGTTAATTAGGCACTGAACCTATATGCATCATACAGTACCAGTGCATACAAATGGCACAACAGTGAAAATGGGCATTAAATACTTATATCAGATTAGCAGCAATACGTACTCTTGCTTTGGTGAGGCACAAATTCATCAGCGAACACCTATTCACAGGGCAGTCACTACAGCATTAATAACCATCTGTAAATGGGGGTCCCACACTCAGTGAGACAAGTGAGCCCGGTATGACTCAATGTTATATAGAGTGTACCTGATCACTGCTGAGTTAAGTTGCTGTAATCCTATTAGTGCAGCTGTTAAAGTTTTCAGTGCAGCGTGAGTAGAGCCTAGCGATCATGATCAGTGTGCTAAGGCAGCAATGCTGTGTCTGTGAGAGCATCCCGACGGCCGTTTCGTGGAGGCGCGCTTTTTCAAGGGATAGTGCATGTGAACGCCGAACACGTCTTTTAACCACATTCAACAAGAGGTTTGGCTGTATGTGATCCAATCACAGCCCTGACTAGAGACGGGGGCGTGGTCTACTGACGTCATTTAAGAGGTTTGTCAGTTCCTCTTCAGTTGATTGGATACCACTGTGTCTCAGTCTCCTTGGCTCAAAGTAAGCCAGACTGGGGCAGCATGGAGAGACAGGGTTATACAGGCAATATAGAAACCACATAACATAAGAAAAATAGTTCAGTTGTCCTAATGAGCTAATGAAAGCTCCAGAACCACAGTAACCACACATTAGAATGCACCTAAAATTCATAGCAGAATCCCAATCTGGTGATATGAATGGCAGGGGGGGTGTCATAAAAATGGAGTAAAAAGGAACCCTTCATTAGAAACGTGGAAAAAGCACACTTTTTAGCATCAAGATTACAAAACTCTGTCATCCAAGTTTGTTTTGCTAAAAAAAAAAAAGTATTACTATATTTTAATTCAATAAATGGATACAACAGACTCATTTGTTTATACTATGCAGTTAATCTATTTTTTATTTTCTGAATTTGTGACTTAGGTAGTTACAAGATACAGTATAGGACTGAAGAATTGGCTAAGTGATAAGAACATTGGCTTTAACATTTTTGACCAGGCTCAAATCCTAGTGTCAACTGTCCTTGTGACTTTGAGACAGTCACTTTATTTCCTGTGCTTCAGGCATCACAGTTTAGATTGTTCTTCAGAGACTCACTGTACTGTAGATGGAAGATCCTTTGTTCAGCACTGCTATGGTTGCCAGATATCCCGTATATAAGCAATTGTTCCTTATTTCAGGGGCAACTGGACAATTCAGGGATTAAGGTCTGTAGGGGGAAGTGGCGGGAGAAGGATGGCATGGCCGTGACAGCAGATGGCAGGGAATGGTGACTGCAGAAGAGGACCATGGCAGCAGCAATAGAGGGCATTAGTCAAGCCCATCCCAGCGGTATGACCCAGAATTCAAGGATGGGACTGAGAGGAGGTGGGGTACTGAGAAGAGGAGTATGGGGGACTGAGAAGAGGAGTAGGGGGAACTGTGAAGAGGATTAGAGGTGCTGAGAGCAGGGGGGCTGTTAGGAGGATGGAGCTGAGAGAAAGAGGATGGGGGCTGATAGGAGGATGGGGGCTGAAGAGGAGGAGGCTGAGAGGAGGAGGAGGAAAGGGACTGAGAAGTGGATGCGGCCTGAGAAGAGGAGGAGGTTTCTGAGAAGCTGAGAGGAGGAAGCATATAAGGAGGTGTTGAAAGGGGGATCTGAGAGAAGGAGGGATCCTTTGCGAAGCTCCTTGGCAGGCCCGGGCACTGGAGTGCTCGGCAGGTAATCTTCAAGTGCACCAACGATACCATCTATTCATACAAGACATAGTGGCTGCGCAGTCACACACATACTAATCTCACTTGAGGACATATTGTGTGGGGTACTGGACACGGGGTGGGATCACCCGGTGTAGGTGGGAGCGTCCTGTGAGATGCAGTAGTTAGTGTCTCGTCTAGAGAGGGACACCTGTTGATATCTATATGAATACGTACGTTTGCTACAGTAAAGTCATTGGTTGTTTTACATGCTGTGTGTGTGATATATATAAATTGTCCTGCGAGGACCACTCCCCCTCTGGTGGGAGCCATCGCAGGTGGAGGCGCTGCACCGAGTACGAGGTTACTCCTATTATTATACGTGCCCCAGGCTTCCCGTGGTGGAGGCTTAGGCCCCCTGTGAGCCTAACAGGTAAAGCACCACACCTGGTAACATGAGCTTTCCCGCACACACATACCATATGCTATTGGGTGGGGGAATAGCCGTTACATATATATATATATATATATATATATATATATATATTACATTTAATTATATTAGATTGTAAGCTCTTCAGGAGCAGGGACTCCTTTTCCTATACGTCTGAAGCACTTCTCCCCTTTATGTGTTATTTATATTATTTATGATTTATATGATTGTCACGTATATTACTGCTGAGTAGTGCTATGTGCATTAATGGCGCTATATAAATAAACACACATATATATACATGTAAATCATACGTAAATCATACGTATATATATATATATATATATATATATATATATATATAGCAAATGTAAATATACTGTATGCTCATTTGCATGTCTTAGGCAGGTCTGCAACCCTGCCTTTCACCATTATCACCCAGCACACAGCACTTCCACTGCAGCAAGGGATTCTGGGAAATGACAAGCCACTTTTTCCTTCAAAAACAATTATATATATATATATATGTCTTGTTACACCAGGCCTATGGTGTAGAGGTAAGAGGCAAGGCATTGGTGTCAGAAGGTCCCGAGTTCAATCCCTGCATGTGTTTTGTACAAAATGTATTAATGTTTAATTGTGTCTGTGTCTCGTAGTCAATAAAGCAATGAATTGAATGTTTGAAAAGAAAAACAAAAAGAGGGCACGCGATGGGCAGAGAGATGAGCACGTGGACAGCAGGAAGAGGAGAGAGATGAGCACGTGGACAGGACAGCTGGAAGAGTAGAGTGTAAGGCGGCAAAATGGAGGATTTGAGATGCAGGTAAGGCGGCAAAATGGAGGCTTTCAATTCGGGAGCCATGCTCAGACCGCGTTATAACCAATTTCACGTTATAACGGGTCGTGCTATAATGGGGTTTACCTGTATTTATATAATTTTTCAAATTGCACAAATACAACAGAAAATAAAAATTCCGCTTGTGGGTACATTTGCATGCCTCAGACAGGACTGCAAGCCTATCTCTCCCCGTTATCACTTATCAAACAAAGCTAGCACTGCAGTTACAGATTCTTGGAAATGACATGCAAATGAGCACTCACACTTAGGCTAGGTTCCCCGCTGCCTGCTGTGGCGCCCGCTATGGCGTGCGCTTCAGGGACCAGAGCCGACCCCCAATGGGGCCGGGCCCGCTTCCTACCTTGCCCGCTGCGTTGTGCGAACATATTTCTCTGAAGACAGGAAATCTGTGCTCACAACCTGCAACGTAGCACTGGCCACGGCCCCTGGCGGCTCCGCCAATGAGGGCAAACTTGCCAGGTGACATCATGGCCACGCCCCACTCCCCCTGCCTTTCCCCCTGCAGCTCACCGCAGACCGGGGATCTCAGCTGCATGCACCACCAGCCTTGCTGGCACGTGTGGATGAATCTCCGGGAAGCGCAGGGATATGTGAAAACAAAAATGTATATAGATAGTGCAATATTGCTGTGACAAATTAAATAAATTGGCTGATCTAATGCAGATGTACTCACAAGTGTGAGAAGGTTAAAGGCACGTAAAGGTATCTTTCCCAGAGTATGGATGTCACACTGTATTCAGGAAATCAATCTCAGCCCCATATAGAATCCAAGAGACCTTAGAAAAGAAGACTGGACATAGCGCAGACTGTATACCAAGAATTTATAAAAGTTAAGTGAAAGGTATTACACTCACATGATTTCAAAAGTTTAAAAGCATTTCGATCACACGCAGTGGATCTCAGCAGCCGGATAGATGGTGTATCTGGTTCCCCTCCTTCCGTGGCGTGCGTGTCACTGGTTTGCGTTCCAACTGCACAGGAAGTGATGTCATCGGCTTCTAGGGGTTCCGGCCAATAGTACAGACGTCACTCTACGCGTTTCATCTCATCGATTTCATCAGGAGTGACTTTGTGATGGGTGTGGGATGCATATATACCCCTAACTTAGTTCCCATTGGTGAATGGCTAACTAGATTTTAATTGGGTTAACGATTATACTGAGTGGATACACATGAGATAGAAAGAGACATGTAATTAATCCCTCTACATCTTACATATGCAGAGGTCCAAAAAATAATACAATCAATCAATGTTGAAAATTTAATGCAGAAATGTATCTTTAAAAATGCTAATGCATAGATATAAAAAAATGTTTAAATAAACATTATAAAAATATAAACATAAAAACAGGTATATATGAAATAAATAGGCAGTAAGTAAAACAATATGAGTCAGGACAGGGAAACTAGCTAATTATAAAGCATAGTTGATTCATAGGAATAGATGAAATCTATTGCTGGCACGTGTGCAGCGCCGTCACCAGGGCCTCAACCTTACTCTTAACTTCTTAGCAATTATAACACAGACCCCTATAAGTGTATGCCTGCCGTATTACACAGCTTTTCAGTATAGCCATTACACCTTCTCACACCAGCTGTTTTAACCTTTTGAGTCTCATCAGAATAAAGTTGTTTGCTGGTTAAGCTGCTAAGTGTGTATAACAGGACATTAAAAACGTTATGGGGGGTAAAACAAGGGTCAAAAACCATCCACCGTACAGTGTACAGCAAATAACATACCACATACCATTTCCATGTCTCAGACAGGTCTGCAATCCTGTCTTTCCTCATTATCACTTAGCAAACTGCTTCCACTGCCGCCAGAGATTCTGGGTAATGATATGCAAATGAGCACTCACAGCGAGTCACTCTTTACTTCTTATCAATTTTAACATAGACCCCTGCCGAAACAGATACAAGAAATCGGATGACAAATGACAACCTATTACAGCTGAGACCATAGCTGATACATCATACTGTAGCTTAAATTTAGTTCGATACAATGCCATCATTTTTTTTAATAAGGGGATTTGGGAAATAAAGGGGTGTGAAAAAACTAAGAAAAGATAAGAAACGCTACAAACAGAAGAAAATAATGTAAAAAAAAAAAAAGAAAAAGAAAAAAAGATTCAACAAACATTGTCCGCAAGCACGCAACTACAAGGAAAAGTCAACCAGGAGTAAAGAGCATCGTATAACTACAATACTGACATTTGATCCAATAGGTATCATGTTATAAATTATAATTTAAAGGTTGTAAGTATTTCATTATTATATCAAGCCTTATCCAGAATTACTCTGGAGTCTAACCGCATCGCCTCTAATTCTACCGAGGAAGAACCACTCCGTCTCTTAATTAAAAGATAGTATGCAAAATATACTGTATACTATTCTTGGAAAATGATTTATTTTTAGGTCTAAAATTCAGTTCTTATTATTTTGAAGGGTCTGTTGGAATAATTATACCCAAATTATTTCCCTATGGCCTGAATGAAAGGGAAGCTTCTTTTAATCAAATTTGACTCTCTGTTAGTCATCATAAAATTTCCAACTATCAATGATCTAATGTAAGGAATTTGAATTTGGGGATTTTGTACAAATAGAATCATATTATATGCAATTAATGCAATGTGCAACACTTGCTTTCCAATCCTAATGCCTAATACAGTATTATCATCAGAGTAAGTGTTTCCACTTGAAGAAAAAAACAGTGGCGAGAGGAGACACCCTTGACCAGTCATGTGATCTGAAAGTGCTGAGGGGACTGTGGCACTCTGGTGCTGCTGCCCTCCAGCACTGAAATGGTTAATGAGTATCTAGGATCTTAGGAGAACACAACACATTCCAGAGAACTTATTTCCTAACATGTTGGTTTTTTTAAGACCGCTTTAGATCCTAGTTCTACTTGTATATATGTTAGCTCTTGCTAAGATGTTACTGTGATGCTAGGGGCAACGTGGCTCGCATATTAAAGGTTAAGCCCAGCCATTGCCCATATCCATTTAGATGGATACATACTGTAGGATTTCTCCTGTATATCCATCTTATTGTGGTTGAAATTACCAAAATGTATTGTAAAAGGTGTATGTAATCTTTTATTGAATTTAAATGTACAGAATGTGCTTCTGTGTCTCTTTTGTGTGCCAGGCTGGTAATTCACTTAGAATGTGGAACAGGGAAAAAACGAAGCACCAAGTCCAGCTGTAGAGTAGCAATAACACCAACAGGGATACGTACCAAAAATAAGCTATTTATTAGGATCCAGGCAAAGTAACAAACACACCTACGCGTTTCGGACCTCTACAGTCCTTTATCAAGGTGAATACAACCATCTGTTATGGAGCGACATTTATACTCACTTAACGAGCATGTAGCCCAATCGCGGAGCATATCCGCATACGTCACGCGGGTCGCGTAAATGACCTCTGACCCGTGACGTATGGTCGCGTGGTTACGCTGCATAGTGCGTGCCCTGGTAGTCGCGTCATGCGCAAAGGCGGTGGGAGAATCACTATACGCGCATAACCATATGCATCCGATGCTAGTGCCTCCCACTCCTTGAAAGAATAGCGCATGACGTCACTCCGTCACAGACATATGACCAAAAAGGTCAAAATGCTAAGCGTAGCTAGGCAACAGAGCCCAGTGCGTCCTGGAGCATGTAATACAAAACAAACACATCTTTATTAACATAAACAAAAAAAATTATTATATAAAAACACTCCTAATGAGGAAAAACATAATAATGATAAAACCAATAAAGAAGTAAATTAAAAACAATTAGAAGTAACCTATGATAACAGTATTTCAAGATCCTCATATTTAGGTTGTATGATATTGTAAGGGTATAGTGGAGACATCTTATAATAACAAATTGATATACATAAAGTGTGAGCTCCACAGCCCAGAGAGATGATGAAAAACAGAGACCTTCTTGACAATGTCTAAATAATGAATCTAACAATCTAATACATCTTAGGCGTATAGTATATTTAATCATGCACAGAAAATGGTGTCTACGCAAAGCTAGGTGTCAAACAGAAGAGTACCAATATCCCAATCTGAGTTTAATCCATAAGGGATACGTGTTTGTAACGTGAATATCCAATATAGTTCTCTTCTGTTTAAGATACCTAGTCTATTGCCACCTCTGATCGGATTCGATATATGTTCAATACCCTGAACATACAAATTATCTGAGTCTCCCATGTTACAATGACTAAAATGTTGAGATACTGGATGACTCAAATCTTTTTTGATAATCTCAAGTGCTCGAGTATGCGGACTTTCAAATGTCTTACAGTCCTACCAATGTACTGTTTACCGCAGCCGCAACTTAACAAGTATACCACAAAGGTGGTATCACAATTGATAAATGAATTCACATAATATTTTTTACCAGTTTTAAAAGAAACGAAATCTTTTTTGATATCCATATGTTTGCAAATTTTGCATTTTGAACATGCATAGTTACCCTTGGGTAGTTTCTTAATCACTGATTTATCTGAAGAGAACAAGCTGCCAGATACAAAGTTCGCAATAGTTTTAGCTTTGCTGAATACTATCTTAGGACCCTCATCATATATATTTTTTAATAAAGGATCTGCTGCTAACACTCCCCAGTGTTTGTGAATGGATTCTCTAATGTTTTTAGATTGATTGTTATGTTGAGTAACAAAATATGGAAATTTGAAAGATTTTTTGTCTTTATTACTTTGCACTCTTTTGAGCAAAACAGATCTATCCAAATTTCTCACCTCCCTGAGTGTTTTTTTGAGATCGTCTTTTGGATAACCTCTCACTTCAAAACGCTCCATCAGCTCCTCGGATTGTTTAGCAAAGTCCTCATCATTTGTACAAATTCTTCTTAATCTAATGAGTTGGCTTTTTGGTATTCCTTTTAACAAGGATTTGGGGTGGCAGCTGTCAGCTCGCAAAAATGTGTTACGTGAGTTTTCTTTGCGATATACCGTAGTGATAATTTGTTTGTGCATATTAACCGAAAGAAATAAATCTAAAAAGTGAATATGGTGAGCATTGTGAGTAGATGTGAATTTTAAATTAAATTCATTATTATTTAAATATTTTGTGAACAAAGAAAGAGAATGTGCATCCCCGTGCCAAATAAAAATAAGGTCGTCAATGTAACGCCGGTAAAAAGTGATAAAGTGTCTATAGGGATTTCTTTCTCCAAACACGTGGACCGACTCCCACCATCCTAGGAATAAATTCGCATAGGACGGAGCAAAGCTGGTGCCCATAGCGGTACCACGTGTTTGGAGATAAAAATCCCCATCGAACATAAAGTAATTATGTGTTAACAAAAATTGAATTGCATTAAGAATAAACGTGCTCTGTGCAGGTGAAAGTTCTGATTTTTGTAAATAAAATCTGACAGCTGCGAGCCCATGCTCATGTATTATCACTGTGTACAATGATGTAATGTCAAGACTGAGCCAAACAAAATTTGTTTCCCATGTGATGGAGTCGAGTTGTCTCATGAGATCACCACTGTCCTTGATATATGATGGTAGTGTTTGCACTATGGTCTGTAGGAAGTGATCAACATATTTGGATACACCATCTCCCAAAGATCCAATACTAGCGACTATTGGCCTCCCAGGTGGGGAGACCAATGTCTTATGGATCTTTGGGAGATGGTGGAAAATGGGAATAATAGGATAAGGGCAAAATAAGTATTCAAGCTCTTTGTCATCAAGTGCGCCTAGAATGGCCCCCTCATCTAAGAGGTTTCTCAGTTCTTTAATGAATATTGATGTGGGGTCTCCTCTGAGTGAGATGTACGATGAACTATCATTAAGTTGTCGAAGCGCTTCAGTTTTGTAATCTGATTTGTTCAGCACAACGATAGCACCCCCTTTGTCGGCCCCCTTGATGACAAGAGAGTTATTGGCTTTTAATGCATTCATGGCCAATCTTTCGCCATGGGTAAGGTTATCTGCTCTATATTGCAATGGTTTAATTGAAAATGTATAACCCTTAGCTAATAGAGATAAATCTCGTTCAATGAGTTGCTCAAACGCCGTTAGGCAGGGTCCTTTCATATGTGACGGATAGAACATTGATTTTTTCCTTAAACCTGAGGATCGTCTACCTAGAAAAGAGGAAGGTATATCATTTGTATCTCTATTTTCATCAACAAGATCTTTCATGTCTTGTACACAACACATCTCTTGAAAATTAAGGGACCCCTCTCCCTTCTGGCTATCGCAACTCAATGTATCATCAAAGACAGTGTGCTCAATTGCATCATATGTATCAGTCTCTTTTTGATGGTAAAACCTTTTCAATGTAAGTTTGCGTATATACTTGTAGAGGTCAATAACAGTCTCAAACAATTTAAAGTCACTACATGGGGCGAACTTCAAACCCTTATCCAGGACAGATAGTTCATCCACACTAAGTATGTGGTCTGAAAGGTTGATAATTCCTGTGTTTTCAATTAGCAGTTCTTTTTCCTCTTTTGGGGATTTTTTGGAGTTCCTTTTCTTTCCCCTCCTTGTGTGTCTGTAGTGACCCTGTTTTTTGACCCAAAGATGGTCCTGGATTCATATTCAGCCTCCCTCAGATGACTTGATGATTCTCCCCCTCTTCGTTCGCTGTATCTATCAGCCCCATAGTTTTGGCCACCATTATCTCTCTCATTAGATATTAGGGTTCTAGGTAAGGTTTCATAATCTGAACCCTCTGATTCTCCACTGGCTGAGTGTGAGAAGGAGATGTTCTTTTTTAGTATAGACTTTTTTTGTTGTGGATCCTTTGATTTATTTGATTTGTGGGGTGTTGAGGAGTTAAAGTTCCTTTTAAAATTAGGGATTTTCTGCCAAACATAAATCTGGTTACGGGCATAATCTTGCTTATCCCTCTCGAATTTTAATTGCTTCTTAGCCATAAGCTCTTTTTCCATGCTCTTGGTATTATTGGATAGAACAAGATCTAAATTGTCAAATCCATCCATGTCCTTATACTGATGTAATTTTTTTTGGAGAGAAACAATCTCTTCCTCTAACGAGGATTTCTCCTTGAGCTTGGCTTTAATAATGAGGTCAATCAGGGTAAATGAGCAGATGTTTAATGCTTCCTTCCATTTGGTCTCAAACTCTTGGTTGACGAACCCAAACGAAGAGGGGGAGAATCATCAAGTCATCTGAGGGAGGCTGAATATGAATCCAGGACCATCTTTGGGTCAAAAAACAGGGTCACTACAGACACACAAGGAGGGGAAAGAAAAGGAACTCCAAAAAATCCCCAAAAGAGGAAAAAGAACTGCTAATTGAAAACACAGGAATTATCAACCTTTCAGACCACATACTTAGTGTGGATGAACTATCTGTCCTGGATAAGGGTTTGAAGTTCGCCCCATGTAGTGACTTTAAATTGTTTGAGACTGTTATTGACCTCTACAAGTATATACGCAAACTTACATTGAAAAGGTTTTACCATCAAAAAGAGACTGATACATATGATGCAATTGAGCACACTGTCTTTGATGATACATTGAGTTGCGATAGCCAGAAGGGAGAGGGGTCCCTTAATTTTCAAGAGATGTGTTGTGTACAAGACATGAAAGATCTTGTTGATGAAAATAGAGATACAAATGATATACCTTCCTCTTTTCTAGGTAGACGATCCTCAGGTTTAAGGAAAAAATCAATGTTCTATCCGTCACATATGAAAGGACCCTGCCTAACGGCGTTTGAGCAACTCATTGAACGAGATTTATCTCTATTAGCTAAGGGTTATACATTTTCAATTAAACCATTGCAATATAGAGCAGATAACCTTACCCATGGCGAAAGATTGGCCATGAATGCATTAAAAGCCAATAACTCTCTTGTCATCAAGGGGGCCGACAAAGGGGGTGCTATCGTTGTGCTGAACAAATCAGATTACAAAACTGAAGCGCTTCGACAACTTAATGATAGTTCATCGTACATCTCACTCAGAGGAGACCCCACATCAATATTCATTAAAGAACTGAGAAACCTCTTAGATGAGGGGGCCATTCTAGGCGCACTTGATGACAAAGAGCTTGAATACTTATTTTGCCCTTATCCTATTATTCCCATTTTCCACCATCTCCCAAAGATCCATAAGACATTGGTCTCCCCACCTGGGAGGCCAATAGTCGCTAGTATTGGATCTTTGGGAGATGGTGTATCCAAATATGTTGATCACTTCCTACAGACCATAGTGCAAACACTACCATCATATATCAAGGACAGTGGTGATCTCATGAGACAACTCGACTCCATCACATGGGAAACAAATTTTGTTTGGCTCAGTCTTGACATTACATCATTGTACACAGTGATAATACATGAGCATGGGCTCGCAGCTGTCAGATTTTATTTACAAAAATCAGAACTTTCACCTGCACAGAGCACGTTTATTCTTAATGCAATTCAATTTTTGTTAACACATAATTACTTTATGTTCGATGGGGATTTTTATCTCCAAACACGTGGTACCGCTATGGGCACCAGCTTTGCTCCGTCCTATGCGAATTTATTCCTAGGATGGTGGGAGTCGGTCCACGTGTTTGGAGAAAGAAATCCCTATAGACACTTTATCACTTTTTACCGGCGTTACATTGACGACCTTATTTTTATTTGGCACGGGGATGCACATTCTCTTTCTTTGTTCACAAAATATTTAAATAATAATGAATTTAATTTAAAATTCACATCTACTCACAATGCTCACCATATTCACTTTTTAGATTTATTTCTTTCGGTTAATATGCACAAACAAATTATCACTACGGTATATCGCAAAGAAAACTCACGTAACACATTTTTGCGAGCTGACAGCTGCCACCCCAAATCCTTGTTAAAAGGAATACCAAAAAGCCAACTCATTAGATTAAGAAGAATTTGTACAAATGATGAGGACTTTGCTAAACAATCCGAGGAGCTGATGGAGCGTTTTGAAGTGAGAGGTTATCCAAAAGACGATCTCAAAAAAACACTCAGGGAGGTGAGAAATTTGGATAGATCTGTTTTGCTCAAAAGAGTGCAAAGTAATAAAGACAAAAAATCTTTCAAATTTCCATATTTTGTTACTCAACATAACAATCAATCTAAAAACATTAGAGAATCCATTCACAAACACTGGGGAGTGTTAGCAGCAGATCCTTTATTAAAAAATATATATGATGAGGGTCCTAAGATAGTATTCAGCAAAGCTAAAACTATTGCGAACTTTGTATCTGGCAGCTTGTTCTCTTCAGATAAATCAGTGATTAAGAAACTACCCAAGGGTAACTATGCATGTTCAAAATGCAAAATTTGCAAACATATGGATATCAAAAAAGATTTCGTTTCTTTTAAAACTGGTAAAAAATATTATGTGAATTCATTTATCAATTGTGATACCACCTTTGTGGTATACTTGTTAAGTTGCGGCTGCGGTAAACAGTACATTGGTAGGACTGTAAGACATTTGAAAGTCCGCATACTCGAGCACTTGAGATTGATTATCAAAAAAGATTTGAGTCATCCAGTATCTCAACATTTTAGTCATTGTAACATGGGAGACTCAGATAATTTGTATGTTCAGGGTATTGAACATATATCGAATCCGATCAGAGGTGGCAATAGACTAGGTATCTTAAACAGAAGAGAACTATATTGGATATTCACGTTACAAACACGTATCCCTTATGGATTAAACTCAGATTGGGATATTGGTACTCTTCTGTTTGACACCTAGCTTTGCGTAGACACCATTTTCTGTGCATGATTAAATATACTATACGCCTAAGATGTATTAGATTGTTAGATTCATTATTTAGACATTGTCAAGAAGGTCTCTGTTTTTCATCATCTCTCTGGGCTGTGGAGCTCACACTTTATGTATATCAATTTGTTATTATAAGATGTCTCCACTATACCCTTACAATATCATACAACCTAAATATGAGGATCTTGAAATACTGTTATCATAGGTTACTTCTAATTGTTTTTAATTTACTTCTTTATTGGTTTTATCATTATTATGTTTTTCCTCATTAGGAGTGTTTTTATATAATAATTTTTTTTGTTTATGTTAATAAAGATGTGTTTGTTTTGTATTACATGCTCCAGGACGCACTGGGCTCTGTTGCCTAGCTACGCTTAGCATTTTGACCTTTTTGGTCATATGTCTGTGACGGAGTGACGTCATGCGCTATTCTTTCAAGGAGTGGGAGGCACTAGCATCGGATGCATATGGTTATGCGCGTATAGTGATTCTCCCACCTCCTTTGCGCATGACGCGACTACCAGGGCACGCACTATGCAGCGTAACCACGCGACCATACGTCACGGGTCAGAGGTCATTTACGCGACCCGCGTGACGTATGCGGATATGCTCCGCGATTGGGCTACATGCTCGTTAAGTGAGTATAAATGTCGCTCCATAACAGATGGTTGTATTCACCTTGATAAAGGACTGTAGAGGTCCGAAACGCGTAGGTGTGTTTGTTACTTTGCCTGGATCCTAATAAATAGCTTATTTTTGGTACGTATCCCTGTTGGTGTTATTGCTACTCTACAGCTGGACTTGGTGCTTCGTTTTTTCCCTGTTCCACATTCTGACTACCGCATACGGAGGCACATTCAACCCTGGACACTGGAACCCAACTGGACTTACTGCTTATGGTGGATGAAGATTCCCAAGTGAGTTCGTTCCATTTTGCCCTTATTACAATACAGTTTGTCATTAGGATGTTTCATCTACCGGTCACCTGCAGGTGTCACTGACATTTCCTTACTACCTGGTCTGTGGGATTGTCATTACCGGGCTACATTCCTAGAGACACTATATATATATATACTCATTTAAGGGTTGTCTTCCTGTTATCAATTTAATTGGCTTAAGTATTGTCTTAAGAGCACCACACACATTTTTTCTGGTAATTCACTTACCCTGCCTGCACACAAAGGAATCTGGGTTTGTGTTAAACAAGGGGGGAGGAGGATGCAGTGCTTGGGAACATTGTGAGAGAATGGGGATGGGCAAAGTTCAGGTCTGGGATCCTTTGTTCATCCCAGACACTGAAGCGCCAATCTCTGGAGGAGATATCCGGCTGGCTATAGGAACTGTTGCTGTGTATGAGCCACCTATGTACTATTTCCATTTCGGGTTTGAAATCCCCATTCTCCTTAAGCCCACCCCTGTTGGCGGTTCTAGATGCACAGTTACTGCTCCCAGCCCGGATTGGTCCATCACAGGCGAGCCCTCGTTCTGTGATTGGCCAGCGCATAGCATCCTCACTGTGATTGGTCGGAACCCCATCCTCCATGCTTTTCTAAGGATATGGGGAAAGTATGTAAAGGGTAACCGATCTGAGCTCAACAGTCTTTCCTGGACTTGGCGTGTAAGTTAAATAAGGAGTGTACTATGAGGCTTTGCCAGAGGCACCTCAGAATGAGGCTCGGAAAGTGTTAGTCTCTAAATAGCATCCCTAAGGTCTTCAGAGAATGTAACCCCTGCGGACATGGAAGTACTCCAAAGTAAGTCTACTGAAGCGGTGCCCAGCACCTAGATAGTATAGCTAGGATTCCCCCTGTAACCCAAGTTTTAGTGAGTGTAAGCCCTTTTTCGTGTATTTCTGCTGTGCCTGTTTACTCCGGTCGAAATAAACTTGCTTCTTTTTACTCCTTCGTTCTGTCTGGTGCTTGATCCCGGTGAATTGTCCTGGTCTCCTGTGACAGTTATAATGAACTGACAACCCAAAACCTAGTAGGAAATATATCTTACATCTAACATTCAAATAGTCCAGATGTTAAAAATTTTGGAGTTGTTATTGATAATCTACATACATTGGAGCTACTGAAAGTACCGTTTCTGAAAACGAACGGGTGGGCACTGCAGAAAGAGCCACTTCTCTTTGAAATAATGTATTTTTTAATTATTGTTAAATATATATATTTTTTTAAATGGTCACCAGCCTACTTTACATTTTAGCTACTGTAGACATAATGGATTGGAGTTAACTAGCTCATACTGTATACAATACACTGCATTTCATTAAATAACTGGGATGTATCCATATGAAGGTAAATATTAACTGCAGGCTATACCTGTCATAGAGCTAGATGGCCTAAGCTCTGTTAAATCAAGGCAAATAACATCAAATTGGTAGTATCCACTAAGCTAATTTAATTAAAACACAGCAGTCATAGTTTTAACTTATTAGCATAGTTCATGTCATACTTTATGTTTGGTGAATTTACCACAACATTGTGGGTGGGGGAGGAGAAATAGATAAAACTAGAGTCCCATGTACTATATATAATACCTCAATCCTCTCTTACCTGGAATAAAGGAGTCATTAAAATATACTTTGCATTTACTATTAGTGCACCCTATCCGACGTTGACTCCCATTCAAGTCAAATGCACTGATGAATCTTCAACATTGCTTCTATGGGCCTGCATAAACTACTTCCCAGTGCTGGAGGAGAATTTAGCTCCATGGAAAAAAATGGGATTACAATCTACTCTGCCACAGAGAAGTAGCTTTATGTCATATCTAATGAGGGCTTAGCAATCAATATTGTATTAAATCTGTATATCCTTGTGTGATCGAGTGACTGTCTGTATACTGGAGAGTAGTGCAGTATGTGTGCTTTCCAGCATATATCCAGTTAAACGCCTCCTGGAGAAGCTGGCTGCAAGTGCAGCTAATTAATCAGACCACCTGAATTAACACATGTTTAAAAGGCAGGCAGGAAGCTGTCACAAGGAGAGAGAATTTTCCCCAACCAGGAGGATACCGATTGGTCTGGTCCCCGGGCCTGCAGTGAGTAGGGTATTGGGACCATTTGGGAATCACAGTCGGGAAACAGATACAGGGCAGGAGTGGACGATGTCCTGAGAGCAGCAGGACTACAACACCTGATGTGATGTTTGCCTGAAGAAACCAGAGACGCTGGACCAGCACACTGAGATAAGGGCTTTTATATTGTTCACTGATATTGTGTGATATGTTTTGGGGCTGGTAACTGGCATAGCTGCCAGCCAGGTACCTAGGGCCTGTGCGGTCTAGTAAGTCTCCCAAGGGGAGTAGGGTTTTATTTTATGGTTTTTGGTTTGCCTTAAAGGGACAGGGTGCCCAATGTTAGTGTTTGTGGAGAATAAACCACTGAAGCTTACAGCCTAACCCATTGTTTGGTCTCTTACTGACCCTGCCGCAAGGCCAACCTACCACACCTTGTTACTTAATTGTAGACAGTGATAAGTACATGTTCAACACCGTAGAATAATGAATTGCTATCTCACTTGCTAGTGAATTGTTATCAAATCTTTGTATCAGAAGTATATTAACTGTATTGCTTTAAATCTGGATTCTCGCTATTAGAAATTGTGCCTTTTAATATACGTACTAATTATGTATGTATAATATAGATATTGTAGATATATTATAGATATATTTGTAATTCTGCCTTATCCCAATTATAATAAATAATAATAAATAATAATAATAAATATTGTTTGCTCTTGTATAGGGCTGCTAGTTTTACGAAGTGCTTTACAGAGACATATTGCACACACAGTCCCTGCCCCGTAGACTCTGCTTACAATCAATATTTTTTGGTGCCTGAGGCACAGGGAGATAAAGTGACTTGCCCAAGGTCACAAGGAGCCGACACCAGGAATTGGACTAGGTTCCCCTGCTTCAAGCTCAGTGCCAGAGTCAGTGTCTTTACTCACTGAGTCACTCCTTCTCTCCTATTTTGTCTTAAATCTAGAAAGCTATTAAGCACATCGTACCTAATAAAGCATTGCATATGCTTTGGCACTGGAGGGGTTATGCAATGAAACTGCTATTAAAGCTGCAGACCAAGCAATATCATACATGTGGTTTTTTAAAAAAAATAAATCAGTTCTGTACAATGAGAAAATGTGTAGCATTTTTTAAACCACTCTGAATTACATTTTTAATGTATTATAATGTAACAAGCATTTTTTGTTTCTATAGCAACCATTTACAAAGTCATACCCCCTTCATCTTCTGAAGCAGGTTCTGGCACACCCCTTTTTGAGCCCTGCCCTCTCTCTAGAAGTGCACCAATAGTATCTAGTGACAGCCTGGTCACATGATCTTCCCCACAGAACTTTGCATCTTTGGTCCTCTTTTGCTGCACTGCCAGTCATTTTGTGAATCCCTGAACCGAATCTTCACCGATCGATCAAAGGAGAACAAATTGATTAGCAACAGCTAATTACTTATCAATGTGTGGATTGTATTGATGCACATATTAAAGGGGGAAAAAATAAAACCGACAGCTTGGACTGCTGCTTTAAAGAGAGGGTTGAAGCAGAAATCTGCTCAACAAATCATTCAAAAATAAATGTGTCTCTTCTTGCATTAACTATAACGGACCTCTCTGGATAGGCATTATTAGAGGGAACACGGACCTCTCTGGATAGGTATTGTTGGAGGGAACACCTCTTTTGCATATCATTAGTCTTAACAACTGTAATACTTTACACAATGCCGTTTGCAGCCATAAAAAGCACCTAACACTGCGTTAGTGAGCTTTGAAGATACATGTTAGTCGTTAATTTACAGTATGTTAATGCATCATTAAGTCAGTGGCAGAGCGTTGTGGATCTGGGCCTTAATGCTTGCTTGGTCATTCTTTATTATGAAGGTTTGCCATTTCGCAAATCATTTTGCAAAAAACTACAGTAAAACCCTGCAAATTCTCATTGAATTTGAGCAAAAGGTTTGCACATCTTTAATAAATACGGTTGTCATTTTTGTGCATTTCAAATAAGAATGAAAGGTTTATAACATACAGATAATACCAGGCTTCATTGTTCAGCTATGCAATGCAACATATCCCATTATAACGCAGAATATCAAAGAATTTCCATAGGATGCAATTGCAGTCTTGGAGCAGAATATCAAAACATATCCCACCAGAAGGGAACAATAAAGCCTGCTACATCTGTCAGTGGAGAATTCAATACGGGCTACGAAAAGGATGAAATGCTAATCATAATTACTGTAAACTTTTTTTTAAGGCACACAGATGGTCAGGTACTGTCTAACAAGGCGTCAAATTATAAAGGGTCCATTAAATAGCATGGACACTGAAATCTCCAGCTGCTGTCTTTGAGATCTGCCTGGCTGCAGTTTTTTATTAAAATTCATGGTGACAATTTGTTTCTTTTACCGATTCCTCTGTCAATGTAAGGACAGAAAACGAAAACTCAGCTGAGACCCTGAAGCAATCACCAACTCATATCAGAATATTTTATGTGAAAGTATAAATAGTGAGAAAATGCCATGACCGGTTTTATAAGATGTATGCTTCTCATGGCTTCCAGCCACAGCATTCCCATAAAACTGTAAGGTTAAACCACATTTTAAATAAGAGTTGTAAAATTTAAAGAGCGCTATAATCAAACACAAACAAAATGCAGTTGATAGATAAATTAAATGTTAAGTTATATACATTTTGATTTGAAAACTATTTTATATACATAATCATATTTTTTCTATCAATTTTAATATTAACATTTCTGCTATAATTTATTGATACTGTTGTGTACTTGTAAAAATGGCCACCTTTGTTTCATTACAGAATCAAATCTTACAACATTTATTCATGTCCAAATGATTATTTTAAAAGTGTAATTGCTGCTATTCTTTAGAAAATGTTTTATTAATCTTTTAAAACGGCATCTCCCTATACTCTTGCATGGCTGTTTCTTAAATTACTTTACTAAGTGAAAAAATGTCCCACTAAAAAACCTTTCTGGGATAGAATAATATGGCAGATGGAATCAGAATTTACTTTCATTCCAGCCCATAGATTAAAAATTGTCAATTGATCTTGAGATTTATAGATGTATTTTGTAAAGAAAAATGAAGGTATAATTCATGTGATGTGTTAAGCTCAAACTTGATTTTGGGCGAGTTTTTTTTCTTTATGAGTTTTTTTTATGGTGTATGATATGACAACTGAAACTTTGTATTGAATGGCAGCTTCCAAAGTCATCCCCTTGACAAATCTCCGAACTAGCGAAACGTACGTTGGGATGAGGGCAGTCTTCTCAAGTCACTACGCACTGACACACTGTCCTGTCGATGCGGACACAGTCTGGCGATCCGCCAACCAAGCACTCTGCTGTTATTAAGAGAACCTCGAGCCCGGCGCTTCTACGTGCTCCGACGGCCAGCTACGAGTGCAGCACTCAGCGGTTAGCAAGGGAAATCCCCTACCCGGTGCTTCTCTTTGATTCCATGGCCAGCTACTGGTGCAGGGAGAGCTGAGAGATACTTCCCTCCCTACCTGTCCGATCACGAATATTCATCTAGGCACCTAGGCAGAGTCTGAGGCACGTATACTACTAGGGCTGTGCTGTTGCAGAGTTCCCAACCTCCAATACTATCAGGGAATACCTACACTCCCTATCCTGTCCATCCACTGTTTATCACACAGTCACAGGGCTTTGATATCTAACTCTGCAATGGCATCAGCCTGACAGTACTCAGACTGGATCTAAAAGGGCTTTTACATTCAGCCCTTGCTCACTTGAATCTATACAGACGCTCTGGTATTTATAAATGGCTCCAAACAGCACCCTCTTTTTATCTAGATGCTGGGATCCTTAAGAGACCTACTGTAATATTCAAAATTGCATTGCTATATTTAGCCTATCTCTGGTACACTAATCGCCTAATATGGGGAATGCAAGCTTACTTGTATCCGTTGTACCTGTGGTACTAAGCCAATAGCACCCCCTTACCTCAATTAGGCAATAGAGCCCACCAGACAATTAACAGGCATAGTTGTCCAGATATGGGGAGCGCTTGCAGGTTTTGTTGTGGATATGAAAAAATAAGAAATACGAATAATGATGTAGCCAGTATGAAAAAAAAGTGTATAATCAAAAAAGTGTATTATTCCCACTCACAAAGTTAAGATGGTAATAAAGGCAGATCAGAGACACGTCTCTCTCTGATATGAGCACTGTGCCCAATCCACTTCTGTGTTGTCAGGCTTGTACGGACTTGTGGATCAAGGATCCAGCATTCATTCAAAGGGGAAAAGGAGAGACTCACAATGATGCAGTATGTCTTAATCAGTATATATTGTATCGACAAAAAGGTTTACAGGTTTCACTCACATTTTCAATGTGTATAACGTTCGATTGAGAGGACTTGAAGAACACCTGGAGATCTCTGGTGCTCTGCCCGGCTCCGTCTCCCCCAGTGAACGTCACTTCCTGTGATGTCAGCAGTCCTGGCGGATGAGGCGTCTATGGTCACTCGGCTGCCAGTAAGGTAATCTCAGGTCCTCCAAATACAGGATTCAACGCGTTTCGCCGAGGCTTTCTCAAGAATCATGTCTGCTGCTATCCCTAGCTTCTATTTATAGCACATTGCCTATATCCCAATCACTTAATCAATTTGATATTAATTTGTTCCAAACAGAGAGGGATGCTGAAACATATTTACTTGAATATTTATTTAATCACTTTATTTTTAATTTCTATTGCACTTATATTGTTGGGTAATAGCACGTTATGTAATTTATTGCACGTTTGTAATTGAAAGATACCCACTTTTATTAAGAGGTGCCCAGTTACTATATACCCTTTGTTTTCCTGCAATCAACAGGCACAGTCTGATGTCTCTGCGCATTACCTAGGATTAATTGCCCAATTTGAATTACAGGGCAGTCTGAACAATACCTTGTTGAGTGCCCAATTTATTTTGCAGGGCAATTTGAGCAATATTTTATTGATTGCTGCCAATAACAGCACTAATATTGTTCCACTTTCAGTGGTCTACACTACAGTGGACTATACCTTCATTGTTATATGCCCCAGGTGTTTTACCTTGTTAGAAATAAAAAAATATTTTAATCATATCACTAATACTATACATTATACTAGGGGTTATCTCGCAGGTTTTTTCATTACACTGTTAACAACAGCATATCAAGTGCTTTTCTGAGTCTCAAGACTGATACCACTACTGAACAAATGAGATCTGAGGGAGTATGTACTGTAATTGGGTTTTCTATACTTTCCCTGTCTTTGGGGAAACTACCTCTTTTTAAGCTTCCAAAGTCTCCAGAGACCTGGGAAAGAATAAGATAGATATCAGTGACTTTACTACACATAGGTTTTTGTTTGGAACACTTTGAATCAATTTTATAGTGGCTCAATGTATTCCAAGATGGATGAAACTAGAAGCAGTCCAGAGGTTATGATTTACAGTATTTTACAGCAATTCCTTAAAATAGCTTCAGAAGCAAAAAGAAGATCTTCCAAATAAAATCAAGTAGATCTCTAATAAGCAGCAATGCAGACCTATCATATGTAACTCTTTGCAGTCAGTCTCATCAGGGCCACTGATGGGGGCACCAGAGCATAGACAAGTGTCCTGGGCCTGGTATCGGAGGGGGGGTCCAAGCCATCTGATTCCAGAAGTTGAGCCCGTCTAACCAGAAGTCGGACGCAACTACAACCGGGTCCCTTCCTCTGCCATGAACACGCTATATGGTGCACACACAGGGGGACAGCCCCCGGCCCCATCTCTATGCTCAACAACTCTGTCCCCCTCATCTCTATCACAGCACCCAGAATATGGCAGCTCTTACATGGAGGTCATATGTAATGTGTGTATGGAAAAATGAATGAGTGAACTGTATGCCAATTTCATAAAAATCCACTGATTATTAATCATGTTCATATTTACGTCTTCCTTGGAACTTAAGAGTGTGGCTTTGTTAAAAAAAATATGTAATTGACAATGATGGCACCGTTATTCTAAAGCAGCCTTTTTTTCCCTCTCTAAATAGTGATTCTGACCTTTTTATTATAAACAGTAAACAAAAAATGTGTCCCTATGTGATAAAATTAAATAGAAAAGTTAAACGGAAAGCAAATGTGTTACATATATATTTTGTAGGCCTGTCTACAGCTTTAAGATGTTTAAAATTGCTTTGTTGTAAAGTCCTACAAAATAAATATGTAATAAACTCAAGTAAGCTTTTAGAATGCCCTTGACCATAATCAGAAATACATGCAATTTCCCTGAGAAGTAGTTTTGTAGAATGATCAATCGTTATTTGTTCTGACTGAAGTGGTACACTGCTATGAAAATCCCTTTGGACTCTGATTTGTAATAAATAAAGCAATTTGAGTTGATTTATTGAAATATATATCACTAGTATCATCCCTGACAGCAATCCATTGAGATGTACCATTTTTGGGAAAAATCACTGTTTTTACAACTTGCTTTTTGTGAATTTGTCACTTTAATTCAATGAGCTACCGTCTATATATAGTACAGATGCAGCGGCCGTTATTCGAACATTTCACGCGTTGTATACCTCGGAATACCCATGTCATGGCGCGTGATTTCTTCCAACCATACCACCTTAAGACGCGAGTGCAGAAAATGGCATTTTAGTGTTCTGGTTTTTAAACACCTGAAATTGACACAGTAGCACAGTACTGTACACATTACAATTCATTCATTTCTGCCACAGATACGAAACAGAATCTATGAAATTC